>NW_017805501.1:113231-188878 GCF_001891065.2 Hippocampus comes | reverse complement strand
GGCTCTTTTTTTTTTTTTTTTTTTTTTTTTTTTCGACACACCAGCCAGTGTACAATGTCTCCATGGTTACGCAGGTTTGGAAGTTATTGTGTGCGAGGTGACAAAAAGGGGAAGGGAATGCGAAATCGTGTGCGATATAGAGACACAGACTTTCATATCACGGGGAGAATAACCTGACACAAATGATCATATCTGTATTTTACCAAGGTGTACCATTAGTGCCAAAAAAAAAGTGAGAAGTTTTTTTTCTGGGGGGGGTCACATGACTCACCTCTTGACTTCCATTCATTGATTTGATATTCATAATTAATAGACCAAATGACCGCTCAAGAGTGAAGAGAGTGAGGCTGCTCCGGAAATAATTGACCCACTCCGACTGTAAGCTTCCGTTCGATAATGTTTCTGATTCTATAGGGATATGAAATAAGAGCCAGCAGTGAGCCGGCAATGATGCTGACCCCGACTGAAAACCGGAGCAACCAACCCAACTAAATTATCCTGTTTGGCAAAGACGGAGAGTTAAAGAAACTGGCACACGCCTCCGCTAAGAACTCGTAGCCGCTCGGAAGGCCGGTGTACAGAAGCCGCTCTTCGATCCCAAAGTGATGATTAAATTACTCTGAGGTGGAGTTATTGTCTGCTTTATGGTGCCGGGGGGTGGGGGGTGGGGGACTCTGTCGTGGAGAACGGCCTCGAGTACAAATATTTCATCAAGCTCATCGATTGGGCCTGGGCACACGAGCGTGCTCGTCCACACAAAAAGCTCAGAAATGAAATGCCTGACCCGCCTGCAAGGCCCAAAGTTAATTTGAAAGCTGACATGTTTGTATGCTTTTAATTAAACGGGTTGATGCTATCATGTGATTATATAAATGTGCCTGTTCGGAAATAAAAGATTTTTTTCTTTTCCCCCTCCTTACCACGTCAAATTTTAAAGTTGTAAACCCAAGTGGCTGATGTCGTATCAAGTCACGTCTTCTAAAAAGAGAAATATAGGACATTCTTTGGTTTGCGTCTTGACAGTTTTCCTTTTCTTTCGCACCGCTGAGGAAATGTTTATTTTTTATTTTTTGTCAGCCTCCCTCTTCTGCCTTCTCTCTCTCTCTGACTTTCATGCCACGGGCTTAGCACTGTCAGCAAACTTTGTAGCTGTTGACAATAATAACACGCAGGTTCTCAGATATTCTCTCCGGTGCCGAGAAAAAGTACACGTTTATAAAAAAAAAAAAACAGCTAGCAAGCCTGCTCTTCCCTGTAGTAGTTGTTGTTGTTGTTGTTTGCATTGGGGATCTTCATGACATATTTTGAGATTTGTGAAATTTGAGGTTTGGAGTTGACGGTTTATCTTGTTCGCCAGCCGATCTGGTTTCAGAATGTAATGTTGGTCATTTGAAATCTGGTTTTGAATGTTGACAAAGGACTGATTTTTACGCGATTGTTAGCGTCGTATTCACACGGGGACAATTCAGCCAGCGGCGACACGTCTCTGGTTTTTACAGACGGATTTTGCTGCGGACTGACAACAATTTCAACTCTCGTGGAGATAATTAAAAACTCTCGAACAGAGAGCCGGCGGAATCGATTTTTACGCGATTGTTAGCGTCGTATTCACACGGCGACAATTCAGCCAGCGGCGACACGTCTCTGGTTTCTACAGACGGATTTTGCTGCGGACTGACAATTTCAACTCTCGTGGAGATAATTAAAAACTTGCGAACAGAGAGCCGGCTGAATGGAAGCAGACAAGGGGAAGACACTTGAGGTTATCGGGCTGCAAGCCAAGAAAAGGATCAAAAGTAGGTTGGACAAATGTAGATCACGGAAGGGCAGATCTTTTTTTTTTTTCTTAATGAAAGTGGATACTGATTCAATACAAAGATTAAATGTGAACATTTTCACATTTGATTCTCACGATGCACCTTAATTTATTCCTTGTGGATTTTTGAGTTGATCACCAAATGTCTTGTGACACCCGCGAACACCGCCAGATCAATGCTGGTTGACGTTTGTGGATTGGATCGGAAGCGCCGCCAACATTGTTTGTGCTAAGAGCATTTTGGCACTAAGTACTTTCTTCATGCATTCTCCCCCTGGCTGCATCCTTGCTGTTTTATTGTGTTGACTTGGAAGGGAAGCCAAATGATTCCCACCCAGTAAGTCCTTGGCAGGCTCAGATGCGAGCTTTTTGTTTAGTCCCAACTGAGCTGATATTTTACCCTCGTGCTTCTTTGTTTGTGCTAATAATATGCATTCAGCTTTCTGGTAACACCTGTCAAGGCAAAGGATTTCCTTCTTGAGCGATTTGATTGGCACCGACAAAGGGAAGAGTTGAATCACGGTCAAATAACCAAGGCGAAATCCTTTAAAGCGGCCCCCGGTGGACCATTGATTTTTAGCGATGCCCAACAACCGAGAATCTTTTAATGCCTTCCCCCGATCGGGCTGCATGCAATGATTTTGCCACTCTCAAGCCGACCGAGCCGCTATCTATTACCCATTACAGGTGGCTCGCGCCCAATTCAATCTAAAGCAAGGCATTGCATTGGCCTTTTTGGCCCTCCCAAGAGCTCCACTAATGAGCATCTTTTTGAAAACAATAGTGGAAAGCGTCACTCGGAGGCCACGTCGGGGTCGCCCACTGTGAGAGGCTGCGTTCGTCGCCGGCTCAACGCGCAAAAAGGATGCGTGGGCGGCGCGTCCGAATTTCCTGGCGTCTGTTTACATGTGCCTTCTTAGCAGCGGGGAGCTCTCTTGGTTTTGATTGAGAACACAAAGGGCAGTCAGACAAAGCTACAGTACCTCCAAGAAACCTTTCAAGGCGGCCGTAAATTGATCTCTTGAATTGCCGAGTGTGACTCGCGACTCCCCCTTATGTTTGATTCTGAGCGGAACGCCGTGAGTTTAAGTGCGTTTCCCAGGCCCAAGTGGTGTTGCCGTGCGGTTCAGACTCAAGGCTGTAAAGATTTATGCACTGTGAGGAAATTACAATCGACCCCTTTCCTTCTGTTGCTCTTTTCCTTCGACTGGTTTGCCATGAAAGTCACACTGTGTGCGTGTGTGTGTGCGTGTGTGTGTGTGTGTGTGTGTGTGTGTGTTGGTTACGCCATGTTAAAAAGGAATTTATGGCTGTTGAGGTGTATGTGTAGGAGGAGGGTGGGGGGGGGCAAAAAAAGGACAGATTGGGAAAGTCATCTACGTTTTGTGATGATTTTATCAGATTTATTTATTTGTTTGTTCGGTTGGCATCCAATTTTGCCAATATGTGACGAAGGGCAAGCCGTTGACATACGAATCACTCACCGGTTTTCAAAGCGCAGCGCAAGTGGACCACCAGAGAGCCCACTTGAACCCTTTCGTAACTCGCCGCTGTGGGAGCTCGAGGGGGGCCGTTACGCTGAATCGGCGTTAGCGTAGACATGAGTATGCTTAACACATCATGATTGATGGCTATCGGCTCATCACTGGAAAAAATGAATGCCAGGGTACTGATAAATGATTTGTACTCTTTACCCGTTGAGGCAACGAAAAATCAAAATTCCGCCGTGAAAAATCTCTCCGCCATACGAAACGCTTTAAAGCCTGCACACAAACATCGGGAGCACTGGCACACGCGCGATCTGTCAGTCATTCCGTCGATGACATTTCAGCGCCCATAAGCAGCAGGGCTCACTGTGCTGCTGTGACATTTCATTACCATGGATGTAGATGAGCTCCCACAGGATCGATAGACATCGGATCAAATCTGAATTACACTTCATGACAAAAAAAAAAAAAAAAAAATCGGCAAGACAACAGCTTTCCCTCCACCCGATTTTCCCCACAAATGATGTCGCAGCTGTCTCGAGAGCTTTTCGGATCGACGACCGTGACACTAATTCTGACCATTCCGCAATAAGATGCCCTCGCGTGCACTTGACAAGCCGCCGCGGCCTTGTTTACAGCGAGGAGTCCGGAAAGCAAGAGAAATCAGCCCTAATGAAGTCACGTCCCCTGTCACACAAGACAGAAGCTGTTTGAATTCCTCTCGGAGGCTGTCTTAACTCTCTCGCATAAGGAACCGCCCCTGGCCTCAGTCTGCACAGACAAGCACGGAGTCTCTCTCTTTCTCCTTCTCGCATGTAGAAACGGACATTTAGGTTCCTCTTAATAACATCATGTACAGCTACGGGAAAAAAAAAAAAAAAAACCTCCTGTCGCGTTTTCAGGAGGCCAAACAATTGCAGAAAGACACACAGGAGCTTAGTCGCGCTCAGATATGACACACATTCAAAATGCACACACACAAACAACATACGGCTGTAAAAAAAAAGATGAGCAGGTCATTCTCATCAGTTTGGTATCATTTAGAATGTTTTCCCCGAATGGCAGGCAGCTGACAGCATTTGGCCCGTGACACGTGCTGATGGAGGCCAGTCGGACTAAACCGCACCGAAAGCGGCATGACAAAGGCAATTAAGGTGAAATGCCACCGGCGCAGATGTGCAGCGTACATGACGGATGTGTAGTTTGTCGCACACGTGGACGCCGGCGTGTCTGCTTGTGCTTGTGCGTGCGTGTGCGCGCGCCGAGATGTTCTCTTGGCTCTCCCAACCCTTGTCAGGAAGAATTAGGGCAGCCCTCTTGGAGAAGCGGAGAGAAAATACAAGCTGCTGATGCTCTCCTGCAGAGTGTGTGTGTGTGTGTGTGTGTGTGTGTGTGTGTGCGTGTGTGTGTGTGTGTGTGTGTATGTAGGGGGGGGGGCAGTGAGATGCTCATCAAATGGGATAGATCAATGAAAAATGCAAGGCGAAAAAGAAGCAGTGGAGGGGAAATTGGTACGAGTGAGGGGGGGGGGGGAAAAAAAAAAAAAAAAAAAAAGAACAGGTACTTGTGGCTGTGTGCTCGGCGACCTGTTGAGAACATCGGAGCATGCCCGGTTGGGTTCCCCTCTCGTACTGCGTCTCCAAGAATATTCCCGCTCCGTTGCTATGCGCAACTACTCACCTCATGTTGGCGCTGCTACTGTACAGCCGCGCCAAATTGTAAATGGAACTGCGCGATAATACGGCGCACTTAAACCACAAATCTTAGGTGTGTCACGAGAAGCGTGTTCGTATTAAGTTACTTTGAAACGGGTTCAAGAAATGCGTGAGGGCTTGTTAGTATTTTCTTTGGGAGCGGGAGAAAGGCCAAGCAGATTGAAACACACACACAAAGTTTGAAATCTGATCGAATGGCCATGACGTATGGGGTCCCCCAAGTGTCAATTCTCGGACCCCTTCTGTTCAGCTACCCTTTTGTCATGGCTATGCAGAGAAAGCACATTTTAAAATTCAAGGCCTTCTACCTCCACGACCCAACCTTTTTTTTTGAACCACAAACTAGTTTAACAAGACATATTTTGATTGATTGGCATAGAAACAAATGAAAACAAATTAATGAAGAACAGCTGCCTCCACTTTGTGTACCTTTTTTTTTTTTTGCGCAAATTGTACAAAAATGTTTTAGCCTTGGGCTAAAACATCTTTTCATCTGTCTGTGAATAAGTCTTGATTTGTAATGGTAGTCTTTGAGCACCGTGTTACAGAACAAAATTGAGTACTTGTTTGCAGTCATCCGCACAAGGTGAGTGTGAGTGTTGAACTGGATAAGCACTAGACCGTGTACACTTTTGCGCTGTGTGTGTGTGGTCTCCATACTGAATGTGCGTAAGTGTATTTAGTTCAGTCTCCCCAGACCTTACTTTTTTCAGGTCACGGTCAAATTGGCGACCGACGGAAGGAACTAGAGCCAGAATGGCAGTGACTGTGGAAGGAGGGATGAAGAAATAAGAGAGAAGAGGGGCAGGGAAAAAAAAACCCAATGGGCGCCTGCGGCTGTCTTTGAGAAAATCCCCTTTTCACCATGAGGTGAGATCAGAGAGGAGGCAGGAAAGAGAGCAAAGGATGGCAAAGAGGGCGCGAAATACCAAAACATTCTCCCGGCGAAATGTGGGGCGTATAATTTGAAAGGGAATTACCTGGCTGATATATATTCTTTTATTGACTTTTTATTTTGACATTCTCCCTTTTTCTGCCATCTCTTTTCTCCAGCGAGAAATGTTTTCCAGAAGAGAAGGTCTTGTCGGGCGGCGTGACACAACATCAGTGGCGTGACCTCTCGGGCGTTGCCCAAAAAGCAACATCGGCGCGTAGTGTGTGTTTGTATTAAGCCCCAAAATGGGAGCCGCGCTTCCGATGGAGCTGATGCATTATAGCGGAAAAGGTGAAATACCTCAAACCCGTGCGGAAAAACATACAGCGACTATACCGGTCAAGGTGCCACAGTAGGCTGTCATTAAGTTGCTATGGTAACTGTCCAGCTTTTATCGTGCGGCTCTGCAACGAGCCGTGAAACACTAAACCGGCAATTCCAATCAGATGCAGAGTTTTCCTGGGAAATTGTTGACTGATGAGTCTTTTTGCTTCTGCATAATTGCGAGCAAACGAATGAACGTAATCTGCATAGCTGTTGGTTGTCAGATAAATGAAATATATATCGATACATTTTTGTTGTTGTTGCTCAGTTCATGTCCAAGTAATCGTCAAAAGGACGTTGTGCTTCATGCCTAGTTTTGCTCTTTATTTGGCAACTGTATAAGTGAGTGCTTGAAAAGGGCAATGGCATGTATTCATGCAGAATATTTTAGCGTTTGACATTTGAACATGATTGTAAAAGCGGGCTGGTGTTTGTTAGCCAAGGGGAAATAAAAAAGCGGGATAAATAGACTGCTTTGGAACAATCTGCAAGTTGAAATCCAAAAAGCCCACTTGATTACAATAATGTATTTTTATTTCGTTATTTTTTAAATCCATTGTAGGCATTTTGTCTGTTGTATATCGCAGCAGTAAAACATTACCAGGAAAAAAAAAATATTTGACTTGGGAACCTTTTATCCCTTCAGACCTGTCTGAATCGGGTGGGCAGCTTTTAGTTTTCCGGCCCCTGCCTTGGGATAAAAAAACAAAAAAACAAAAAAAAAAAGGAAGGCTGGGGAGAGAAAACCAGAGTGAGAGAGAGCTATGAATCATTCACGTTCTCCTCTGAGGTGGAAATCCTGAAATCGGGTCTTACGCACGCACACACACTGACAGGGGGAGCCCAGGAGCCCATTTGGAGTGCCACCATGCCTGATGCGCTCTGAGCAGCGGCTGCTCGTGCACCGTGAAGCCTTAAATATGCTCTGCGGGGGAAGATGCGTATTTTAGATCCTCCCGAAATGTTACCCCCGACTCGGCACAGAAAACCACCCTCGGATTTGCCGAGTTTACCAGCTTTCCTCCCATGATTGATGCCGAGCGGCTGTTCAGAATATCGAGCCGTGTTTCCACCTCACCACAATATGGGTTGAATTTGATCTGGGCTTGCCTTTTCTGCAGCGATCAAAATTTTGTGGGGTTGATTATTCCCCCCAACCAACCCATCGATGGATGGAGTAATCGGAGAAATTTTTTCAACACGCTGTCAAGGTTGGTGGTTTGCGTCGGGGAGCGTGGATCTACGTGCAGTGCGAAAGGGGCTTTTGTCGAGGATCCTTGACGGATACGGTTAGATATCGAAATCGGTTCTCATCAAAGCCTGAGCCGGGCTGCACCTCCTTGACAATCGAGCGAGCCCACTCGATGCTTGAAGATGTCCCCCACCCGCACTCAAATTAAGTACCACCATTCATCTTTCTATTCTCAAATTAGAAATAATGATTAGCGCTCATGCGCCCCATTCATACCAGTCGGTTCATTTGAGCGAGCCGTCTTGCCTTTCCGCTATCTTGCTCACGGCCTTTGCGTCCCTCTGCATCTATTGGATTGCGAATCTCTGTTGTCCACTCATTCGCCGGCCGTGACTGAACCACACCTCTGTTTCCTTTTTTTCGCAGAAACCTGCTGGACAGAGACACGTTCTCCAAATCGGACCCAAGTAAGACCAACATGCTTTTGTTTTGTCAACAGGCAAACAAAGGGGTGAGTGGGGAACCGAGTCGGAGGGGGATGAAATGCATCAAGCAATGGCGCAATCGCCACAAAAACGTGTCAGCACAAAACCAACGTGGGGTACGAATGACAAGGTGACGACGCTGACGGTGATGTGTGCGGTGGGGGATGACGCGAGGGTGACAGTGATGAACATAATGGCGGCGAGTGGGAGGACCATACATGAAGTGACGGCCCGCGGAGGGAAAAGAGCAACTTGAAAATGTTTCTCTTCCAATTTTGTTCTTCTCCCCACTGATTTTTCCCCCCCCCCCCCCCCCACCAGTATGTTAATACAGGAATACACACTTATCTGAAATGACATCAAAGAGTGAGCGCTATTATTTCAGCTTTTAGATAATTACTTCCGGGAAATTGCCAAAATGCCCCGAAACTATTTGCTTCCCCTGTTGGAAGAGGAGAATTACGTGCACGTGTCGTGATGGCGGCATTACGTATAAATGTACACTATTAGCGCTTTGATGTTTCCTTCGTGAAGGTGCAGGAATCGCATTCTGATTGGAGCTTGTTGGTCGTGTTGAAACTTTTGACGACGTTAATGTTATGTGTCCCTTGTGTATTTTTGTTTTCAGTTTGCGTCCTCTACACACAAGGCATGGGCAACAAGGAATGGAGAGAGGTGGGTGTTTAGCTTGTTATTTGTATTTTTCCCCATTAAGCTTTTCATTTAATTTATCTGCTGATTAACCGATTGTCTGAATTTTGGACCTTGCACCTTTTGCTTTTGTGAGCTGTCGGTGTCCATTCAGGCCTTGCAAAACAATACAAGCCAATATCCAAGACGCAATAACGGGGCTCTTTGAGCACCCCCTTCATTTATTTATTCATTTTAAAAAACAACCCCAATATGTGAGACACGTCTGCGAACATGTGGCTAACTGCGCCGCAATAAGTGCTGAAAATTTATGAATGGAAATGAGGGGCTAAATCTCTGCGCGCAATCATTTGCGGTTATTCATCGCTCTGAGTAGTCCCCGTCGCCCGCTCGCATCGTTAATAGGCGACGCTTAAATGCCAAAGCAGAGACTGCCTGACCCTCATTGACATGATCTGTCAGCGGCTCCGCATTGATTACTCGCCATAATAGTCTCACCAGCCACTTTTGCTCTCGAGTAGGAACTTGACAAATTATGCACATGAATCACCGCTGCTCTCATTAATGGCCTTACCTCAGTTAGGTTATTTACTGTCCGGGTGGTAGCTACATTGAAGGGTTTTACGTGTTTGTGTTCCCCCCGTTTTGTTTGATTTTCAGTTTGGGAGAACCGAGGTGATTGACAACACGCTGAATCCAGACTTTGTGCGGAAATTCATTTTGGACTACTTCTTTGAAGAGCGGCAGAACCTTCGATTTGACTTGTAAGTAAGCAGTATTTTTTTGTGTGTGTGTGTGTGTGTTTCTGTGCAAAATAAAATAAGGCTCAAGGCTTCCGGAGCAGGTCTTCAGTGATTTCCCCAGGAATCGGTTCGAAGAAACACACGACAGAAAAAGTGATTTTTGTTTATTTATTTTTAGAGTTGACACCAGCGCCAGGTTGTCTTATTTCTCCCACGTCCTCGGGTTTTCCGCTCCACGTCCGCGTCAGCCCGTGTATGAACAGACAAAGCTCCATGGCGACGTCTTTACCCTTTCATGTGCGCTTCTTTGCGTGAGTCATATACCGCTGCGAGACGGTAGGACTTTGGGCAAATGAAATCAGCAAACTATGACCGCAGGTGTGGCTCCCCCGAACTCTCTGATTACATTCCTCATTGAATTAGGAGAGCATTTCGCCGGGTTTTATTTTATTAGACACAAACCAATTATATTCTAATCTGTGAGACCTGCAGATAAACCGACTGGGATTTGTAAGTGAGACTTTGCCCAGAGTTGATTGAAAGTCTGCCTTGTAGGTTTTTACCTGTTCAATAAGAGTGCTGAAAATATAATCTCCCGGCAATGATTATTTTCTGCGGCAAATGGCCGTTATTTGTAGCTTTCATCTTCTCGATTACGAGGATTGATCTGATGGCCCTCCGATGTGCTTTTGGTGGCCCGGCTCGCCTGCCCGTCATCCACAATCCCGCATTACCTGTAATAACAGCGGAGAGGGGTAGTTAGGAGCAAATCTTCAGGTTGTATTGATCGCGGCAATCTTCTTTCCTTGCTTTTGGTCTAGTACAGGCAGCAACATGAATTAAAACAGCATGGGCCTATGTTCTAGGGGCTTGTTTTTTTGAGTAGGTCCATGTTTGTGTGCATGCCGTACGTGCCTCCGCTCACCTCGGCTATCGCACTGTGTTGCGCACGGTCCTCGAGAGAAAACTGTTTTGATCTCGCACGTGTGTTCAGTATTCCCGCGTAGCGGAGTGTCATGTTTCCGGCTCTATGCGCAGTGTAACAAAGGGTAACCATAACAACCAGGTCCTAAGTGACCTGGGCCCTGGGTGTGACATCAAAGTAGACAGGGAGAGAAGCATTTGAATTGTAATCTCAGACGTACGTCTGTCATATTTCTATGCATGACGAAAAGCGACCAAATTTAGTCAAGCACACAAAGTTATTACAAGATTGACCGTTTACCGCGGTTTTCAAAAGCTAAGGTGTCAACGACTGCAAGTAGTGGCCATCACCAGGCTGCTTGCAGAGTTGAGTAAACTTCGAAATTAGTTGCCTCCACTTCACTTCTCGGCGGGCAGAGAGGGGAGGGCTGAGCAGTTACGCACGGAGGAAGAGGAGGAGGCCTGTTCACTGTGATTACTGGGTATTGTTCTGCGAAGAATTATATTGAGGGCAGGCTAAAAGTGACTCCTCGAAGCCACGCGTCATATCCCAAATCCTAATTACAGTCCACTTGATACTCTTCACCCTGAACGTTCTTTTAAATCAACCCCCATCTTCCCCCTTTCAAAATATTACCCAATAAATGGCACTGCACTTTTAGTGACGGCTGACCCGGAGCTGTGAAATGATCTCCGATTGTTGAACGAATGGTCTGCCTGATTGCCTCCAATTTTTATGAGGAGCCTCTGCACTTTTGAGAGCTATTTCGGGGGAAAATTTTCTCTCGGCGGGTATTGTGCGAGGAATATGAGGTGTGAATAATCCTCTCAATGATCGGTCGGTCAGCCATACCAGACATTCCAAGTATCTCGAAAGCCCTCTCGCACAGAATATAGATCCCCTCGCAATTGTATGTGTGACATCCAATTAGTCCGTTCAGTGTCAGTTTAGCGGGGGAAAGCCTGCGACGCCGCGAAGTGCATTCCCGCCGCTTCTGGTGCGATTGCTGGTGACAAGCTGCCTGGCCCAGTATCCGTCTGCAATCCCCCGTTGTGTTCCCAGCTGAGCTTTTGCCCCCCACCCCCAACGTTGTAATTCACCACATCGCTCGCGCTCTCCCCTCTGCGTAGGTACGACGTCGACTCCAAGAGTGCGAACCTCTCCAAACACGTGAGTACCCAAACTTGTCCTGTCCGTTTCGACCGCTGCTTCTCTCTTTCTGATCCCACTGTGTGTTAAAGGGCCGTGTGTGTGTGTGTGTGTGTGTGTGTGTGTGTGTGTGTGTGTGTGTGTGTGTGTGTGTGTGTGTGTGTGTGTGTGTGTGTGTGAGAGAGAGAGAGAGACACAAGGCGCTCTGGCTAATAACTCCCATTAGTAGCAATTCAGCCACACAACAGTCATCGGGTCATTACACTGAGTGTGTTTATCATGTGCTCTAGGAAAATAACCCTTGCGCAGCTTTTGGCTGATTTTTAGGCAATTAACTAAACAAGTGCATGAGGAGAAAAGATATTAGTGGAACAATATGTTGCCTGTGTTAGGATGATAAATACACTCCTTATTGTCGCCTATTTCCTCCGCTTTGTGGCCATCTGATTCTTCCTTGACAATCACACCATGATTTTGTGGTTCAGAAAAAAAAATAAATAAATACAGGACAATCGTATTATCATAATCTGAAAAATGACAATTCTGGCCCCCCTCATCATCTCCTTTTTACTCTCCTGTACTGCACCTACAATTGATCCTCATTGGAAGTGACAAATCAATGTAATGCTGATCCTGATAATGATAGTAAATGAAATTCCCAGCCATCATTTTCTTTCCCACCGTGGCTTTCCGTCACATTTCTATTTTGTCTCTTTTCCTCTGTCACCGTCTTTCTATTTCTCCTTTTCCCCGTTGCACTCCGTCAATGTGTCTTCCCTCCCCTGCCCCTCGCCATCCCATCATCTCGAAATCAATAAACCCGGTACAAGAAGAGACAGGCGCGCCCCCCCCTCCCCACCTCCCCCTCTTAGATGATGCTGGTCTCCAAAGGGACGTGGGCGCGGGGGGGGGGGGGGAGAAGCCACAGAGCCAATCCATTAGATGTGTTTCAACATGAAAGGTGTAGGCTACGGTCACACCTGGGAACCGGTTGAGAACGCCGACGAAATATGGAGGGAAATATGGCACGCACACTCTCATACAGAGCCCACCGGTGTGCGATCTGTAAACGAAGACGCCGCAGGATACAAAGTTGACAATTCAACCAATATTTCGGCAGCGAGCGCACACTTAAGCTTTTGTTTGAAATGGTATCGTACGTAAGACATGGACGACGAACAATGAAGACCTGCTCATCAAGACAAACCACAGAGCAACTCCAAAGTTCTCCATGAAGGATTGTTTAGGAATCTAAATCCGTTCTGGCAACAAAGGCTTTTGGAGGTATTTAATATGTCGACGGTTTTAGCATTTAATTAGTAGTGTCTTCTGGAAACGTGAAATGACAGTCGCGCGCGCACCCACATTCCTCTTCTGTCGATTTTAAAGCGTCACATTGAACTTTTTCCTAGTGAATCGAGCTGCGCCCACACAACTTCATGATCTTTGTTTTTTTTTTTTTTTATGTAGTGCTAATGCTGCTTAATATCAAATTGATCTTTTAGTTACACACAGACACAGTTTCTATTGTTGTCGTAAAATACAAACTAATGAGGTAAGAGCAAATTCAAGTCATGATCTGCGTTCCATTTTGTGCCTTAATGACCCAGCGGCGGCTTTATTAGCAGCCTCTCTCATTCCAACAACAAATGATCATGACAATAACCTCGCTGAAGCAGATTCAATGAAATCTGAATGCGACAGTCCATCTATGTCATCTTAAGGGTGGGGGGGGGGTCATATTAAACCGCATCATAAAACAGCAGCAGCTCACACCGTGGCTGCTGATACCAAAAAAAAAAAAAAAAGACGCCAAAAGGCTCAATCATGTCTGTGCCTCTCTCGTGTAGGATCTTGACAAACGTTCTCATCATGTCTGCTCCTCGCCAAGACGTGTGGAGATGCCATATTTCCCAAGTAGCTCGCTTACAAATTCATTTATTCGTTTACAGCGTCATGTGCGGCGCACGTCCGTTTCCCGTGTTTGGGCTACATGCTCTCCTCTTGCATTTCTGTCTCTTCCAATGTGAAGTCTCATTCCGTGCGCTGTGAAAATGGAATTTAATTTCGCAGGAAAGTGGCAGGGGAGCCGAGTGGGGCAGCTGTGAGGGCTATTGGGAGAAAGACTCAATCTTCTTGCCAATATTATCTCCCAATGGGGAATGTAAAGGGGCCACTGAAACGGTTTTGGGTCTGTCTGGCGGTGACTTTTCATTTCTTTCGGGCTTTTTAGCCCTGACTACTGAGCAAATTCTCGCTATTTTTTTTTTAATTTGCTTCTCCTCTGTCATTAACTCCGCAGGACTTTCTGGGCCAGGCCTACTGTACATTGGGCGAGGCGGTCGGGTCTTTGGGCAGCCGCTTAGAAAAGCCTCTCGGGTGAGTGGACCTCAGACGTGTGAATGTGCGTATACTTTGGCCGCTCAAAAGTGACACGCAAAATGACGCAAACTTAAAATCCCGACACCTCCCGGCGTCCATTTCATCGGCTTTATTTCGACAAATATTTCTATGTGTGCGTAAGGCCTTGTCAAGCGGACACACCTGCTGCTTGACACATCAGGGGAGCTCTTCAACAAATTTTAAATGAGGGCTAATGACGGCTAATTTCATTGTTCAATCAATCTCCGGAGGGATCCATTGTAGCCCGCGCGCGTGCACGTGAGATGAAAATTGAAACGTAACCACCACAGAAACACTTTAGGCTTGTGTCAAGCATTTGCCGGTCAAAAGTTAAACAAATGGTTTACCGTTGGGTGCTTGCGTCAGTCGAGTGCCGTGAACGTGAGGCTCATAGATATCCCGAGGGCTCTTCCCGACTGATAAGCTCCAATGTGTCACCCTGACTCATTGTTGAGTGAAATTTGCATGAGAGCACTCCTGCTTTTGTGAGTGCCTCTCGAGACACTGTCCTGGAAATTTGCATTTTCATCACCAATAACATTGCCCGCCAAAAAAGCTCTCCAATCAAAAATACACAAACAACAGAGAGAGAGCCCCCCCCCCCCCACCGCCTACCAGAACCGTTGACGAGCAGCTTCTAACATTTGTATCCATATTTGAAATGGAATTTCTGTCGCACACCTGGTTAGGAGACACAGGATCCTATGTGGCCACCTTTAAGGTAATCATGAAAGTTGCCCATCTCTGGACTCGGCGAACCAGAACGTACACCCGACGCAAACAAAATATGTGATTGTAAGCCTCTGTATGGGAGGGTCAGACACTTTACGGTTATAAGTAATTACCTCGACGCTGTATATGTTCCCGTTCACTGATTACGAGATGGATATGTACTGTAGTATCGGTTTCGCCGGTTATGCTTGCGCAGCCCAAAACGTAATTACCTGTCTCGGGCCGGAGCCTGATTGCAAATCCTTGTCCCTTGATTAGAGGATTCACTGCTTTTCCCTCCCTCTCACATGCTCGCACTCAGAAAGTATTCTTCGGAGCGGGTGTCTGTCTCGCGTCGATGCTAAAAGGGAAAAGGAGCCACGTTCCCGCGTCTTGGAACCGCTCGTCTTCGTAGCCAAAGTAAAACCGCTCAAGTTCCTGGATGTGGAACTTTCACTCGTTCACTCGCTCCGCCGTATTGCCTTTTTTTTTTTTTAAAGCAAACTCTTTCTGTGTGTGTTTTTTTACAGTCCTTTCTATGACTCGTGCTACTCTTCGCTGTTGTTTACTGAACACCGGCAGACACGTGTACACGCGCATGATTGTGCACAGGACATAAACCCACATCGCTTCAAACTTTCAATGAAACTCATCTTTCGCGGCACTTACAAAGCCATCTTGCGCTCTTGACTTTTGTTTCATCGCTTCCTTTTTCGTTTCAAGGCCAGATCCATCAGCAGCATGTGAAAATCTGCTATTTAGAAAGACCATACTGTATAAAAAAATATAAAAAAATCAACACGTGCTCGATAGTTTGACACCTCCCACACATTTGAAACACTTCAACATTTTAAAACACACTTTTTCAAGTATCACTTATCACCTGATCTCACTCCCTCGCTTGCACAGTTCTCCAAATAAGAACTCCGGTGTGCTTGCTTCAAACTATTTGTCACGCCCGGTTGAAGTTTACTGTAAAACTGACACACACACACACACACACACCCCAAAAAACCCCCCAACTCAAATAGTCGAATGAAAAACGGCATTGAATGGCCCACAGAAAGTAGCAGAGATGCGAAGTTAATTATAAACCTCCGACCAACTGCCCCTTTTGCGCACTGAAAATGTGACTTGATGGCTTGAAATTCGGCGACGTTGCAGGGGCGCCTCTCGCGTGGCACCTGGGAAGCATTTCCCCTCGTGCTGAAACGAGAAGACTCGCATTTCGCTTCAAGCTGCGCTCTTTGACCCCAATTCCAGGCTGTTTAAACGGCCGCCTGAGTCGCTCTCCTGTCAGGTGGTACTCGCAAAGTGGAGCTCATCAGACGACCTGCTTCTTTTGTCAGATTGCCAGACCTCTTTAAAAGTTATTTCGAGGCGCGTCGCCGGGCTTTTTTGTACCCCCACACAGGAGACAAAAAATGCTATTGTGTCGGCTCTCGTTAGACTACACGGGGAATGGCGTACGATAAAAGTGACATCACGGCTACTGAACCACCGCTTTCGCAGCGTACGGTTGGGCGCTGTAATGATGAAATCGAGTTCCCCTTCAAGGCGATGTTTACTCGGGGCAGGGGGGAGGGGACGACTTCCGCCCACATGCATCACCTCTTTCCACCTTTGCCAGCGCGACAGTGAAGTGAAACGCAATCGCCGCGCAGCATCTGCACTTTTCCGCGTCGTTATTCTCCCTCTCAACCGGCCTCGCTCCTTGCCTCCATTTTTCTGGATGCTGTCAGTGCCTCACAACAGAGTGCTCTTTGTGACTTGTAAAAGGGAGGCGCACCGAAACGTTGCCTACGAATGTGTGTCAGAGTAAAATGGCGCATTCACATTTAAATTTTTTTTTTTTTTTGTGACGTGTTTTGGCCTTTGGCTTGTACAGAATACTTGCATTGTGTGCTTGCACATATACAAAATATGCTCATGAGCTCCTGTAAGCTTTTCTTAAAAAAATATAGATTTTGTTTTTCTTATGTGTGTTTTTGTTGACAGCGGCATTTCCGGCAAAAAATGCGGCACTATCATCGTGAAAGCCGAGGAGCTGAACAATTGCAGGGTGAGGGGACGGACTGATGATTGGTTCCGACGACTGAACGAATAACATTGCTCGCAAGTCACGCCTTGCCCTTGTCGTGTGTTCACCAGGAGTCGGTTATGATGCAGTTTTGCGGCAACAAGTTGGACAAGAAGGATTTTTTCGGCAAGTCGGACCCCTTCCTGGTCTTCTACAGGAGCAACGAGGACAGCACGTGCGTTGCTCTTTTCTTCTACTCTGCTTTAGGGGGGGCTTTAATCCTCCTCTGCATCCAGAGGAAATTGGTTTCATTGATTTCGTCCTTCCCTCCGGATCCAAAGAGGTCTTTGAAATCAGGTTGGAGGAGGTGATGTTTGCGCACAACATGTGCAACAATTTGAGTGAGGAGGGGGGGGCTTGGGTAAGGAAATATGTCCATTTATGTTCACCGAACTTACATGGCGCCCCGCTAATCTTTTATCCCCGATCTTTCTCTCTGCAGGTTCACCATTTGCCACAAAACAGAAGTGGTGAAGAACACATTGAACCCTGTGTGGCAGGCTTTTAAAATCCCCGTTCGCGCCCTTTGCAACGGGGACTATGACAGGTACGGCAGCATTTTCCCAGTTATAAAATGTACGCTCAATGGAGTGCATGATACGCGGTAGCCCGATGCAGAATATTAATCGCAAATATTTCGACAAATTGGCATGTTAAAAACTGGTCCTGTTTTCATTGAATCCACTACTGTCAAGAACAAGAACAGCCACACGGCGCACTATTTCCATGTTCAGTGCAAGTCTGGCGCGAGGCGCGGTGTAACTCTGCGCAGGGGCAGGCTAGACTAAGTTTTGGTAATTTCGCAGCGCCAACACTGAGACGTCACGTGGTTCCACCTGAGAACAAAAGTTCAGCTTACTTGCAACCACCTGGACTGGAGAATTGCTGTCCAAGGTGCTGATATTCATTCTCGGGTTCTACGAGTTGCAAATGAAAAATGGAGGGGCCGGGGGGAAACCTCTCCCATCTTTTTATTGTCTGCCCGACAGTAGTACAGGATCACACAACAGCGATTTAGTACAGTGCGCCTGTGGGCACAATGGGATTCTTTGGGCAGTGGAGTCAAGCTAGGCCTTATCAATGGGTTACTCGGGCAACCAAAAGTTCACAAATGCACAGTGGGCACGCACACTCCCACACAGTCACTCTTTTGTTGCGTCTGTGGCATGAGATAAGAAACAACTAAACCTCTTGTATGGCACTTTGTCGCGCATTTAATCCCTAAAATGTAGTTGCAATTTATAGAGATATTCATTTGGGAATAAGCGCCCACCTCATTTGTCCTGTTAAAAAGTTGCCAGTAATGAGACTTGGTCCATTGGTATCCATGGTGCTGCTGGTGTTGACCTCACCCACCACTCATCCATCTCGAGAGCCGAGTGTCGGCGCGTGCGCCGGCTTATGAGGAGCCTGCTCCTTAACTTTATTACCGCCTTCCCTGTAATGATGCTCATCCGGCCGCCTACGCCGAGCTCCGAGGGCCATTAGCGCCGCTTCGGGTTTCGACTCCTTGCCTTTTATTGAAAGATGAGAGGGATGGGAGAAGCGCGCTTCGGCTCTGGGTGTTTTCAATTAGATGCAATTTGTATCGAGGAAGCCGCGTGGCAGCGCGGTTACAGTAAAAACAAAAGTCGGGCCTCATTAGATGCACCCCCATTCTCCCCTTAATAAAGATCCTCACTCCCACGCCAATGCTTTCTCTTCATCCTTGTTTGTTTCTCTTTCCCCGCCTCGCAGGAGACGACACTTCTATTTGAAATATTGGGAGATAACCACGATAATGCGGGATATCTGCCTCGGGCAGACGATTCATCCGACGTACGGTATATCCTCGGAAGCCGCGGCGACACACGGAAAGCCAATGAATTTTGGTCTGAGGAAGAGCGTATGACGGGAGGCAGGTGCAGCTGTTTGGAGATAGAGATAAGCCGCCGAAGGGATCTGCGGTGACGCCAACCAAAAGAAATTAGCATTTTTCCTATCAAATTGAGTCACGCGATCCACGATCATACATCTTTCCCATTTTAATGAGGGCTGCCACGCGGCAGACAAATACAGCTTTGTCTTTCGGCGGGCTTTAATGACGCTGCCTTTTTTTGCAACAAAGCGCCCGCTGCGCCTCGAGCGCAGCAGAAACGAATTTCGTCAGGATAAACATAAAAGTCTCTTTTGAGAAGAAGAAAAAAAACAAACCCTCATTCTATTCTTTTTTTTTTTGTAACAGAACAATCAAGGTTGAGGTGTACGACTGGGACAGAGACGGCAGGTAAATCTTGCATCGCCGAGGTAATATGTGTGTTTGCCTCTCGGAAGATTACTTAAAAGTTCATCACGGAGTCAAATGAACATTTAATCACAGATAAGCCTCCAGGGGTTGGGACAGGTGATTACATTTTGGCGAGGTGTCGGCATCCGAGACTTATTGGAGAATTCTTGCCCATGGTGAGCCGTGGCCGCACAAATATTTAACCAGTTGGGCCCTAGTCTGCATTATTGTAGTCCCTGAAAAAAAAATAATTGTGAGAGATGTCATGAAAAAGACAAAGTCGCCAAGTAGGTTATGTTAAAAAGCGCTCGAAAGCTTTCTCTCCGCTGGGTTGTTCCCAAATTGAAAGCCTCGTGATGAGTCTGGCTGACTGACATTGCTGCATATTAACGAGGAGTTGTTCCTTTTATGATTTAAACTCCTCTCTATTCAGCACCACCAGCGTTTATCTTTTTTTTTTTTTTTTTTCGGGAGAGCAGTGACATTTTAGAAGTTTCAATAGAACTGTTTGTGCTTCATCAACCGTGTTGGAGTCAGCCCAAAGCTTTATGAAAAAGAAGAAGAGAAAGGACTTTCTTTTAAAAACCGGTTCATCTGAACAGTGCATGATTTCTCACTTCTAAATGTAAGATGTGTTTTGTTCGAGTACGTTGCCAGACATGGTATCTCATTCTCGTTGGGTTTTTTTTCCCTCCCCTCTGCAGTCATGATTTTATTGGAGAGTTCAGCACCAGCTACAGAGAATTATCCAGAGGGCAGAGCCAATTCAACGTCTACGAGGTGAGCGCATAGCCAGTCACGATTCATGAAGTTTCGACAGTTGGCGTATTCGAATGCAATTTTCAAATTGAAAAGGCTTCAATTTGAAAAACAACTCTTTAAAAAAAAAAAAAGTTTTTCATTATTGTTGTTATATTTTGATCTCGGCTTTTTCCATCTTGGAATGTGCAGTTTGCACTCGCTGCCTCTGTTTGTGTGTTCAAGCCACATTTTCCTCCTCACCTTCAGACTCAATTTGAACACATAAATCCTCAACTTTTTTTTTTCCCCCAAGGCCATCTCTCCTCGCATCAACCTCGCCATCATATTTATCAGACAGAACAACCTTGGTTATTGGAAACGAAGCTTGTTTTTTTTTTTTTTTTTCTGCTTGACACTCGTGTTGAATGTAGATTTTACGCAGGTCAGTTGTGCAGGTGCGTTACAGCTTGGAAGATTTATTGCAACTGATGACAAAAGTTGCAGTCTCTGTCAAAGAATGAAGAACTCAATGCCGAAATTCTCACAAATGATTTTTTTTGTTTTTTCAGGTGGTAAATCAAAAGAAGAAAGATAAAAAGAAAAAATACCTCAACTCTGGAACGGTAAGCAGCAAGAAAAAAAACAACCCCCACAACCCCTAAATATGTCATCACTTTGTCACTGACTTGGATCCATCCACCCTTTCCCCTTTTCTCTCCAAGGTAACGCTGTTGTCATTCCTCGTGGACATCGATGTCACCTTCCTGGACTACATTAAGGGAGGGTAGGTGAAAGATGACTTTTTTTTTCTTACCCCCCTCAGACATGCTGGCTATGAAATGGTTGGGGTGGTATCCCTTTAATGAGTGATCTCACACTGGGCGTCCTTAACCCTGTCTTACGGTGGCCAACAGAGCTCCACAAGTGAGAGCGCCATTGCAAAAAAGCGGTGTGAGGAAAAAAAAATCAAATCCGTAGCAAATAGCCCGAAGGATAAAGTTCAAGTAGGCACACAGAAGTTGCCGCAGCGGTGATTATGATCCAAGTGGATTTATTGACAACGGACGGCTTGAAAGTTTGAAGACGGCCCAGTTTTGAGCAGTAGGGTAAGTGATATTCGCAAATATCTGCATGCAACTAGAGGGCGACCTTTAGAGTGTTAGCATTAGCTCACAATAATTAGTAAAGTTGATATGTCTTTTTTTTTTTTTTTATTATATTAATGTTGTTCATGAAGGCGCTACTCGGATATTTCTTCTTTTTCACCCATTTGGTGTCGCTTAATCCTTCCCCGGTGATGGTTGTAAATGACGATGAAACGAGAGTTTGCATGGAAGCTAAGTCGGTGTGCCTGCTTTTCTGTAACAGGAGCAATTGCCAGGATGAACAGTCTCCAGCAACTCCCGACCCACTTTAAACATCCTCGTGGCAAAACCGCGGAAGGGCTTCGACGTGCAAGTGCCTTTGAAGATTTGAGCAGGAAGGCGTGAGAAAAGTCCCAAGTCCGTCCTCAAAAGCTAAAACACGACAATGGTGCTTTCCTTGCGTGCCATGTAGCCGCGACCAAATACAGGAAGGAGACAGTGACACGACGGCATATTTATTTTTGCAATGACAATAAACATTGACATTAAATTGCACATATTGTACATTTTTTGTCCATTTCACATTCACATTGCACTCAGGATGATACTTCAGTCTTGGACGATACTCGACATTTCAATTTTCTACATCCAGGCTTTTCATATCGATTGCGGTTTTGGGGTGAGGGCGGGGGGGTGAACACAGATGATATCATACAAAATCTAAATACCAAAAAAGTTTTATTGTCAACCTGTTCCTCGACCGCTAAAAGAATGAGCTCTGTCAGCCACCGTAGTGTCCCGTCCAAAACCCCGCCATGCCATCTGCAGTCCGCCAAATATAATTTCCCCCTCAGATGAATATTTTATTATTCTTGTGAGTAGGACAAGACCAAATGACCCAGCCAAAGTCGAGCAGACTCCGCCGTTTCCCTTGCGGTGCAGTCTTGCATTTGTGTTTCCACGCTGGCTCACGTGACTTGCCGCACGTGCGCGGCCGAGCGTTGAGGGGCTGCTCTCGTGAGGAGCGAGGAGAATGTCAAGGGAGGAAAGGCGAAATTTCAATGTCTTCTCCCATGTGTCCTTTGGTTTGAAACCTGAAAACACCCTTTCAAGAAAAAAAAAAAAAAAAGTTGACTCAGTAAAGGTTGGGCAATCCCGTAGGCAACAATGTGTCCCTTTTGTCTACCTCGTGTAGCTTGTCACAGACTTTATTGTTGATTTCCCACAATTGAGCTTCTCAAAAGAAATCAATAAGGCATTGAATCACGTGGCGGGGGATGCGCAGAGTGAATGTCACTGAGCAAGTCGCTGTTCATCTTGCGTGCTCGCAGCCCCGCCCTGCACTGCACGTGCGCACTTTTTGCCGCGTGTCCTCTAAAGAGAGAGAAATGCCGTCCGTCTCTGCGCAGGTCATTTGCTTGTAAGCCCCAGTCGGTCTTCGCAAATCCGCGCTTCCTGCGGTCGAAATCAAGTGCCAAGTGGTCTATCGCTGTTTGAGACCCAAATGGATCGCAATGGTCCGAGTGGCAGAATGGGCAGACTCGTTCACACAAACATGCCCACGCTTGCATACACAAATACTGTGAAATCACTCAAGCCATGCTCTGAAATCCCCAGTGAGCCGTCTTATTTTAAAATTCCCTTCTGTCTCCTTTTAGTGCTGCCTTGGCTCATCTAACCCCTCCAACCTCTCACTGCTCTCTTCTCCTTTTGATTGGCAGCTCTTTCCAGTGCTTCAACCCAATCAACTAATTGCTCATTTGGACCTCATTAGGAGCATGATCGGCTGGCTGCATTAGCATAAACGCCTGATTTGGGGAAGGCTCCATCTCAATCTGGAGCATCGCCGCTGCGCTCATTCTTTTCACCGCGCCCGCTAAAGCGTTACAACCACCCATGGCTCCGCACAAAGAAGCCTCTATTCACGAGGCCTCGGATGAAAATGAACAGTTGTTGGCCCTATCTTTCATTTGGAGTCGTGCCTTTGATGGCTGCTCTGTCACTCATGCTGACAGATATTGTCTCCCCTTATTTTGCCTGCGGAATTGAGTATTGAAACCAGAATAGAAGCTGGAGGAAACCGTGCCCCGTATTGAACACATTGTGAGATGTCATTTGGAAGAGGAGCAGACATCCAGCGGCGGAACAAAGAATTGTGTGTGCGTGTGTTGGGGGGTTAGAGGAGGGGTGGCGGGAGGGATTGAAATTTGAAAAGCAACTCAGATGCAAGATGTCAGGTCCAATTAGATTTTCCCTGCCGCTGCTGTCAAACTTCTTAATGCATAGACGACGTCTTCATCCTCCTTCGGCGACTTGGACGCGTTCCAAGCAGCAGCATCTGTTGGCATCTCATCAGGACGCCACCTGAGATGCCGTTTTTTTTTTTTTTTTTTTTAGGCCACTTTGCGTATTCATGCCGACGCAGGCGCTCCAATGTAGGAGGAAAGCGGACTCCCTTTGGAAAGCCGTCCTCGTTTCGACAAATCAACACTTGCGGACGTCTTAATGTGACAAACCAAGCCGTAATTAAAGACAACATTGTTTTACGGCTGAGGCAAATGCTCCTTATTAGAAGTGGGGTTAAGACGGATGAAACCGTCCACTTTTGCAGACTGCTGTTGCCTAGCAACCGCTATCGGGCCTGCCCCTCCAGCGGCGCCGCAGGTGTTCATAGCATGCAAAGCCTTTTTTCTTTTCCTGGAGTGAAAAGTTGTGTCTAATTATGACGGACATTTGTTTAAAAAAAGGACTGCCAGAATCATTTTTTTTCTCCTACTTTTCAAAATATAACTACATTAAAAAAAGTTTAAAAAACTTTTTTTTTGGGGGGGACTCCTTTTCCATCGACTGCAAATCAAAATTCCCATTTTTCCCCCTCAACTGTTTTAAAGAATATATCTTTTTTTTTATAGATATATTTAGTTTTTCATGATTCTGAACCGCTCCACATGATATATGTGTCAGAATTGAATTTTTGTGTCGTACGTACGTTGGGTTGAAGAGATTAAGTCTGTAAATCCCCAGTGAAGGCTTAAGTACCAAATGTACTGCCAGCCACTGAAATGGTCACCTAAGAGAAGAGTTTTCCCCTGACTCGATTTCCTCCCTATCGCCGTCCATCTCTGACTTCCCCCTCCGGACCAATGAGTGTCCCGTCACGACGATGGATGGCTTGTAGAGCCTCCGCTTCTTCTGGCCCACTGAGGTGACAAATAGGATGATGCTGCCGGCTGCTTCCAACCGCGACATGACACGCGCGGCGTGTTGGAGTGGCAGTGAACAGAGAACCGGGGCGGGGGTTGAGGCTCGGTGTGAAAAAGCGCTGACAGGCTGACCACATCCACTCGCTGCAGGTTAACAAGTTCAGACAATATGGGCATTCATTTCCAAGCCGTTGGGTCCCAGGTTTGCTATTAACGGCCAAATCTGCAGGAAGGATCCCTGTTTTGTGTTCTCGGCGTAATGGCATGGGCAGATCGAGGGTTTTGTTTGCAGGAATGAGGAAAGGGGGGATTGAGACTGTTGCTGATTAATGAATCCTATCCCTGCCTTTTTTTCTCTTCCAAGGACGCAGATTAACTTCACCGTGGCCATTGACTTCACAGCTTCCAACGGTGAGTCTTTTGGTAAACACGCATTTGGAGGACCCGCATGAGGACTGTGCTGCGGGGAGCACTCGATCGATTGTTGACAAGCGTGCGTGACCCCGTGTGCCGTCGAGTGTTGAATTAAAAAAAAAAAAAAAACTCAAATGGGTTCACTCCACACGGAGAGAAATATTTTTTGCATTTTGCAGACTCCTGATCATCATATCTTACAGCAAATGAAAAACCCAAATTCACCATCTCAAGAAATTCAAATATTGCATAAATCAAAAATTATTTGACTTAAAATTGTTCATATTATAATATTTGAGAATTGACGAGTTTAATGATTCTGATAAAAATGTTTGTGACAATGACAAATCTCGTTTCTCATCCCCAGGTAACCCCGCCCAGCCCACCTCACTCCACTACATGAGCCCCTACCAGCTCAACGCCTACGCCATGGCCCTTAAGGCGGTCGGCGAGATCATTCAGGACTACGACAGCGACAAGATGTTCCCCGCGCTCGGTTTTGGTGCCAAGCTGCCGCCTGATGGGCGGATCTCCCACGAGTTTGCTTTGGTGAGAGCAATTAGAAGTACCATGTCATGAGGGAAAAAAAAATCAAAACCCCATTTAACATTTTTTTTAATGTCTACTCTCTACTATGTAGAACGGGAACCCGCAGAACCCGTATTGTGCGGGAATAGATGGCGTGATGGAAGCCTACTACCAGAGCCTGAAGTCAGTGCAACTGTACGGACCCACCAACTTTTCCCCTGTGGTGAACCATGTAGCCAGGTACAGCACTCAAGTGCCCTTGTAGACTTCACATCAAGGTAAAAGGCACGCTGAGTACTTTTCCCTCATAATGCGCTGTCAGGTGGTCTGTAATAAGCTCTTTGCAGGAAATATTTCCGGGTAGGTAAGTGTGAAATGGAGAAAAAAAAAAACCCTCACACACATAGAGGGAACCTTTTTGATGGCACATTTTGTGTTTGAGAGCATCGTTTTTGCTTCAGGGAACCTTGATGAGAAAAGCAAATCATTAGTGTTCTGTTTATTTTGCAGTCTGAAGTTATGAAAATGTAATGCACTCGCAGTAAATGTTAATTACATCCGCACATTAATTGCACCCAATAGCTTCTCACGTCACTGTTGTGGGCACTAATTCAGTTAGGCTTAGTTAGTTCCAAGATGATGATTTATTTCTTGCAAAATGTATCGATGTCTTCATTTATCTATGGAAACAATTTATAATGACAGACGGAATAATTAAATGCGCTTCCACTAGCTGGGAGAAGGCACAATAAACAATACCTCACAAACAACATTAGGTGATGTTCAAATAATTGTTCCCTATTGAAATGAGAGTAATGTGAACAAACCATAATGGGGCATAATCTGAAGTGCTTCAGAGGTGGCTTAAATCATCACTGCGTGTGCAAACAACCGCCTTGAGTCAAAAGGTCGTATTAACACGAAAGTAAGCGAAAAGCCTTATTGAGCTGTGGAATCGACTCGGAGGTAGTTGCAGTAGAACGAGACGAGCTAGGAATTACATGACAGCGGGGAGGTAAAATGAAATCTAAGAGCATATGAATGTCTCATTCCTATTTCTAGGATGGAAATAAAAAGGCCGACATTTTTGTTCTGCGTTCACTGTTCTGTGTTTTTCTTTTGCCACAGGTATGCGGCATCCGTGAAGGATGGGTCGCAGTACTTTGTTCTTCTCATCATCACGGACGGCGTCATCTCAGACATGGCCCAGACCAAGGAGTCTATCATTAATGTAAGAACCTGTCTTACTTATACTATAGCAAGAGCTGGACCCTGGGAAGAATTTATTTTTTTCTCCACAAAAACGCCGCTTGCATGGAGATTGCGCAAAGTCTGAAATGATTGCTCAACGTCGATGTAAATGAGCGGCGTTCGCACACCGCGGTCTTCTCGCCATCGCACGGGTGGGGTGTCGGTGTCTGTATTTTTCGACTTGGGCTCTCCGGCGATGACGACCATGAATATATTTACATTTCATATACGGTTGCTTTTCCATATGAATCATATTAGTCACCCTTGAAGCGCTGTTCTTCGCCTCGCAAACACATTAATGATGCAACAAGAGAGGGTTTGACTGATATTTTGTTATGTTTGCAGCGCCTGCTCCTGCATTTTGACCGCCTGTTATTCGCCCTCCGTCCAATCACCTCCATCACTGTCAAGTTGTAAATTCCGGAGGGAACCTAGCGTGTTTGTCGAATATAGTGGTTGAGGGGGAGGGGATATAATATTTTCTTTAAAATAAATAAATAAATAAATAAATAAGCCCATCTCCGAGGAGAAAGCATGGCCGAGCGCGGAGGGCGGCTAGCCTGATGTGTGACCTTTACGCAGGAGCATCAAAAAATAAGATCATCTACCGCGCCGTAGCCTGAGGTCAACGTGTCGCTCCGCACACTTCGCTGGCCATTTGGTGGCTGTCTGCTGAGCTCAGGGTGCATTATTAGTAACGTCATACCCTAAGATGTCCCAACGCACGCGTTCACACGTCTCCGGCTCACACGTACTTTTGGAATTTAGACTTGTTTTTCTCTCCACGTGTCGACCAGGCTTCCTGCCTGCCCATGTCCATCATCATCGTGGGGGTTGGACCTGCCGAATTTGACGGTATGAAAAGCATTTGAAATGGTTGATTGACAAGGCCGTGAGAATTTAATTGTTCTTTTTTTCCCTTCACTTTCTCGTCATCAGCCATGATTGAATTAGATGGCGACGAGGTCCGAATTTCATCCCGAGGGAGATATGCAGAGAGAGACATTGTCCAGGTATGTAGTCCGAATCCTCAAGAATGACAAAAGAAAAAATTCACTACTACCGATACCATGTAACCGATACCACTGGTGTGCTTGATCCAGAAAATTTCTATGAAACGAATTGACCTATTCAAGATGAAAAAAAATAACATCAAATACATGGGAAGAGGACCTTGAAATTCCTTCGGTTACCAAGTCCGTTCATTGACTTGTATATCATCTGCTTTTAGGATCTTCAAGATGTTTCACCACATTTCTTCTCCTTCCCAGTTTGTCCCATTCCGAGACTACATCGACCGGACGGGGAATCACATCCTGAGCATGGCCCGCCTCGCCAAAGACGTCTTGGCCGAGATTCCCGACCAGTTCCTCTCCTACATGAGGACCCGCGGGATCAAGCCGGCGCCCGCCCCGCCTCCCTACACGCCTCCGGGACAGCCCCTCCAAACACAAATATGAAGACAAAGCTTTTTTTCTTTTTTTTTTTTTGAATTTTCCAGAGTCCATTTTTGAAGCCGCTCTCCATGCTCGTGTGACGTGGATCCCTGTGCTCGTTCTTCGTGTTCTGGAACAGCTGCATGCAGAGCCAGGAGAGCGGACTGGGCTGAAGAAACCCAATCTGTTTACTTCCACTGTCGAGCATTCCAATCACTGCCTGGAATCTTTTATCCTGGGGGAAAAAAAAGCTGGATGTTGACAAGCAAAGAAGCAGCAGCAGGTTTCTTTTGAATTTAAAAGAAAAAAAAAAAAGGAATGTCCCCAGATACAAAAAAAACTGCACACTAATTTCAGCTGTAAATAACTAACCTCTTTGTCTCTTTTGGCCGGCAAACTAACCCACTGTTTACAGTAAGAATTTTTACTGTTCATACTTTTATATTTTTCAATATCAAGCTTGTGATACTCTCTCTCTCTCTCTCTCTTTCTTGACATGTGCGTCAGGTAGCAGCAGTGCAGGTCCTGGTAGCCCTTCTGTACCGTACCGTACCGTGCTGTACTGTACTCTACTGTACCCCTGGTGTTTATGAACCCTTTTGCATGAGTGTAGCCCGGACCACGTGCATGCATATAGCGGCCCTGCACTACCTCTTCCAACCATGCGTCTGTCTCGAGGTGGGTTGAGTGTGAGCGAACGTGTGCGTGCTGCGATGCAGAGGTGTCCCCGTCGCCTCTCTGTCTGCGTCGGTCTTCCTTGGAAAGTGTCCCCGCTCTCCGTTGCGTTTCTGTCCATTTGTGACACGTACCGTCGTGTTTAGTTTGCCTTTTTAAAGCCCATTCACTGCCAGCCCAGTAAAAATGAATCTTTGACGTCTGTGACCGTCAATGGCAGGGAATGAGTTCAAGACGACGATACCTCTTTAGTTAAGGCCACAGTTGACGTATTGGATTTGTTATGAGGAATATGTACTAATAATTAAGTAAAATGTATGACCGGGTCTACCCCGTAAATGCCATAAGAATTTTACAAAGTTGCCTATTTCCAAGTAAAAAAAAAAAAAAAAAAGAAGTTGTAATGGTGCAATTACAAATTCAGATTCTTAATCCAAATTGTCATGAGAATAAAGTGTTTTTTTCTGAGAAAAAAGACAATATTTACAAAAACAAGAACATAGTCTGTATCTTCTCGCTACGTTTTTTTTCTGTGTTTTTCTGCCTTTCAAAAGTAACTCGTTGCGGCTTGTTAACCAATGGAAAAATTGTTTTTTTAAATCTTTGTGTGGAATTTTTGCTTTTATTTGTATCCATTATTTTCTTAATGAATGGAAACACAGTTGCTCTCTGTCTCTTCTCGGCCTTGGCAGTGATGCCCACATGCTCGGGGGTTTGTACGTACATACGTGTGTGCGTGTGTGTGTGTGTTTTTTGTGTGTGTGTGTGTGTGTGTGTGTGTGTGTGTGTGTGTGTGTGTGTGTGTGTGTGTGTGTGTGTTGTTGTTGTGTCGTCTGAACATCACTTCAAATGTTCAACAAAGACAGCAGCTGCTCTCCAACAAACATTGTTTGAGCACAAAGAGCCCAGTGGTCAAAAACGCAAAGAAAATACACATTTTGTCTATTGTCCCTCCCACAAAGAAAACTTTTTTTTTCTTTTCCCTTGAATGTGAAGCGATTGAGCAGCGTATGAACTATGTGAAATATCGATTGTCATGATGTGACCAAAAACCAAACAAAAAACGTATTTAAACTGACAAAGAATGCAACATTTTTAGGTGGCATTCTCCATTTCTGCGAAGGAATCCGTCATTGTATGACGTTATTGTTATCCCGTTGGCAATCTGAAGTACCTCATGTATTTCCATTTAAAATGATATAGACGTGTGCGTGCGCGTGCGACCAAGACGACATATCTCGCGAAGCATCACACATTGCTCCTTATTGTTTTATATCGATGATGAAGTGGTAGCAAACGGTGGTGAACCTTCGCCAAATTTTGACACGCTTTCTTCTCCTGTAGCAGTGTCAAACGTGGCTGACGCACAGTCGAGGCCTCCGTGTGTGCGTGTCCGTGTGGATATTGCGCGCGTGGATTTGGTCCCCCGACTGCGTTGCAGGTATAGCTGGACACATCATTAGGACGGCAGGTCAGAATAAGGGAGCTCATTAACAGCGCTCGGCAAAGCTCTTGTTTTTGATCCGCTGCCACGGGGGTTCAGAGTGGACTTTATTTTTACTGTCACTGGGTGGGAAGGCCACAGAGTGATTTTTACCTGCATGCCCGTATGTCGACGCCGCACTCGGTCCGGTACAAGCAGACTGTGGTCAGGGCGAAGAGGAAGGGGGGGTGCGTTTGTTATCTGTATTTTTATTTTTTTTGGTTTGTTTTGATTAGAACAGCACTCGCCAAAGCGAATCGGAAGCAGGAAACGGATGAACGGAAATTGCCAAAAATGAGCTACGAAATCCAATTCAAAAGCTTTTCTGTTGTTCTTATACAAAACCGCTCATCCTTCCGCAACCCGCCATCGTTGGCGTACTTTTGACATGAATGTAGTAGTATATCAAGAGAAAAAGTTGACACAAATCCACAGCGCGGTTCCAGAAATGCGAAACAAATTCACGCAGTCCTTTTTCAAAACAAATGAACATAAATGGCAAAGCCTGTTCGTGTCATTTATGAATCCATACGAGCGCAACTTCTGTGTTTGTGTGCGGGTGTGTGTTGCCTTTCGACCGGTGTTTGACGAGACGACGTGAGGCGTCAACACACAAAAAGACCTTTGTTTACTGAAAAGCTATCCAAATACACGATCGTGTGCTCGTCGTATCTTTGAAACAAATGTGCACTATGTTTGCATGTACGATTTTACAAAGGATGCGCCCGTTCCTTCGGGTTCACTACAACGGTGTCTTTGGAAGTATATGATATGAAAAGTAATTGTACAAACATGGCCTTAACTGACTTTTTTTTTTCTGGAAATTGTGCGATGCCTTCTCTGGAGAAATGATTTTGTGTCCGTGGACTATTGCGTTCTGATGTGATTTCTTTGGACTTATTTTTTTATTATTGGAGGGGTGGATGTCTTTTATTATGATTATTATTTTTATTTTTTTCATTAACAGTGATTCATAATCAGAGAAAGCATGGCTGAACACTGATTGTCTTATTACATATGATAGATGACTATTTCTGTATTGAACTATGGATTTTTAAATAAATATTCATATGAAAAACTGTGACTGAGGTCGACGCCTGCTTCAAGACTCAAATTAGAGGGAAGGCAAACGCACCCCCTGCCCCCCCGTGAGACCAAAAGTACCAAAATACTCTGCGTTTCTCCGTCGGAGGTGGATTGGGCTCACAATAACTCAGCGGGTAGTTCTGAGATGAGTGAGATACTGATTAGCTTACCGTAGCACAAAATTGCAAACTTAAATAGGTGATTTCAGCAGTTATGTTCCTGTTACATTTAATACACTGCTAACATGTTTTTTTTTTTTTTTATATTTAGGTAACACTAGAGTTGTTGGAGAAGCACCAGATGGCATGCAGGTGGCGCTAGTTGCCTACGGCGTCCAAAGAAGAAGCAACACTTGTACTAAGGTGGCAAAAGTAATCGCGCGCGCTACTTAAATTGAAATCCACGCATGCTAGAGACCAAAATCTTAACCTTCCGTGTTGGGTCATATCCCATCTATTTTCTTATCCGCTTATCCACACGGGGGTCGCTGGAGCTTATCCCAGCTGACCTCGGGCGGAAGGCAGACTACACCCTGAACTGGTCGCCGGTCCTTCGCAGGACAAACGACCATTCGCACCCATATTCTCACCGTCACTCCATGGGAACCGATCCCAAGCCCGCCCGCGCACACGTCCGACGGGTGTACCACTACATCATCAGCAACTCGGGTCCTATCCTCATTACTTTGGAACCACTGCTAGTTTAGCGCAATAGTGACACTCGGTCTCACGGTGCGTTATCATTACGCTGGTATCACATTGGAGCCAACATTGCGCCATGCACGATCGTGACATACTCATCAAAAAAATGTGTGTAACACACAAACGTGTATTTACACCAAACTCGAGTGCCTCAGGTTGCCATAAATAGCTCCATTTTCCCAGCATCCCTTGAGGCCAGGGGAGGAGATGGCTGGATTGATGGAGGAGCCCGGGGGGGAAGAAGGGGGGGGGGGACACGTAGCGCAGCGAAAGGTGCTAATATCGCTGTCAATCAAACATCTGACGCAAAAAAAAAGGGGGGGGTGGAATGTGTTTTTTCAGGCTCGACAAGCACAAAGACCACGGAGGAATAGGACTGCTCATTAAGTGCAAACGAAAAGAAGCGAGAGATTTCTTAAAATGAACACATTACTGTCCAAAGACTGATGCCATGGCTCCTTAATTGTTTAAACTCTTGACTGGAATGATTATATGGTGATTAGTGTAGACAAAAGGTCATGTCACGACTTTTTTTAAAATGTATTTTAAGATGTGATGTCTTGACTGAGTCTAATGAACACTGCACTCTTGTCTGTCAAGCAGGGGCGCAATTATGTGCGCTTTGTCACTTCCTGACATGGCCTGTCGCCTAGCAACGCGCCGCCAAGATGCTGCTAAAGTTGGGAGTTCGTTTGAATATATGCCCAGGAATTTGAACAAAAATAAGACAAAGGAAAACCCTGCTAGATTTTTAATTTTAAGAATCACGACTGTAGGGTTTTTTTTTTTGTTGGTATTATTCCACACCCTTTTCCAAGTTTTTTTTTTCCTGACAGGCGGTGTGACTGAAATGGCTATAGGCAGATTTTATAATTACTGTGCCATTAAGGGGAAAAAAAAACATTTAGCTTCTCCACCCGCTGTACTCCCACGCTTCTTTCATAAATAGAACAGTTTCTTGTATGCTGCAATTGTTTTCTTATCACGGCTGGAAGATGACACGTAAGTGGTGTGTTCGGGGACCTACATGAGCTACTATAGAATGTCCTTAAATAGTTCCCTGCGTGCTTTATTAGTGAATGTGTTAAAGGAAGCAATGTTCCTACTTGTACTGTACGTGTCATGCTTATCCTGCCCAGGGTCGCATGGGGGTGCTGGAGCCGATCCCAGCTGATGTTCGGACGACCATCCACACCGTCGCTAAGCGGGATCCCGCACGCAAGTCAGGCAAGTGTACTACTACACTATCAATGACGAATATATCATATAATTTTATTTGTATAGGGCATTTCACACCAGCTGCAATAGATCGCTTTACATATGACATAAAAAATTATTACCACAACAAAGGAAAGTCAACACATTTTGCATTGACCGTACTTGTTCACTTACCGATCCTTGCACAACAGCACCGCCTTGTGGCTCATTGTGGTACTCATTTACCAGAAGCGTTGCATAGTGTTTCATTTATGAAATACTACTATAGATGAAATGTAATCAAACATAAGAGCTTAGTAAAGAAACAGTTGTAAAATGTATTTTATTCGTTTTTATTTATTCATGACAACAATCATAAGGAAGCATTTACAGTAGTTGGACAGAAAAAATTGTCGGTAGAAAGAGTTTGAAGATCAAAAACCTTTAACACTGAATTTGCACAAAATTTATTGACATACTGGGAAACAAATTCAAAAATCAACACATTAGGATGAAAAAAAAAGTCTGACTTTACAAATTTTGTAGAAAAAAAAAATCCATTTAGTCTCCGTAATCGCAAAAAAGCCACCCGGAATAAATTACAGAATGTCCTCCTTACATACAATGCAGTACGGCATTCAAGATTACAGAATTACCTTTTGACCTTCCTCACAATCTCCTGGTAACTCCCTAGAGTTCACCACATGAACCTCTGTGTAGCGGCGCTGTCCGGCCATTGGAACGTCTTGGTGACGAATACGTAAATGGTGACGGCGTTGACGGCCGTGTACAGCGCAAACTCCAGCGCCAGTCTGGGCAGGGACGGCAATGGCATGTGCAAGCGGTACATCAGGTACGGGATGATGAAGTAGCGGAACTCCAGGAGCTTCTGCGGGACGGTGGCGGCCACGAGACACGCCAGGAACGCCAAACTCCAGAAGACCGAGCGCGACTTGAGCGAGTCCAGGAAGTGCCAGCCGGCGAAAATGTACGCGGGGATCAGGAGGAAGCGCAGCACCTCATGCCTTTGGAAGAACCTCTTCCACACATAGAAGGTGAAGTGGCGGTTGTCCGCCAGCAAATATTTGTGGACGGCGGTGAACTTCCACACCAGGAGGACGGAGGCGATTGTGGCCACGAGGAAGAGGACGGGCTGCTTCTTCATGGCCTGCAAGAAGCGCCGCACGCGGTGGTGACAGAGCGAGACGGGCAGCGAGAAGAAGAGGGAGAAGGAGAGGAAGTAGAAGAGCTGCGGGAAGTTGAGGCAGGCTTCGTGGTTGGCGTGGTCGCCCACCACCACGCCGCCGTTCAGCCACACGAAGGCCAGGAAGCCGGCGGCCACCAAAGCGTAGGGCCACGCCACCATCAGCACCGCTTTTATGTGTCCAGCAGAAGTGAAAAAGTTCACACTAAAAAGCACAACTCGTTTGGCGCCGCTTCGGGAAAATGGGACCTGAAACGCCGCTGACCTGTCGTCCGACTTTTTGGAATGCGCCGCCTTCCAAGCGTCGTCCATGTGGCCGGCCACGAGGGTGCCAGCGCAGAAGGCCACCCACACGATGTTGGTCTGGCGGAAGAGGACGGCGCAGGTGGCGAGCAGCGCTGAGGCCTTGTGGCAGCTGTGCAGCGTCATGAGGTACGTGAAGAGGATGAAGAAAGTGGAGCCGGCGTCCGTGTAGTAGAGGAAGTTGAAGAAGTAGAGCACGGGAAAGGTGGAGAGCGACAGCGCCGAGAGGATGCGCCGAGCGGCCGTTCGTGTCTGGAAGACAACAGACAAATGTTAGGATTCCAAAAGTCCTAAACAAGCAGTCTGACGTGGGCCAAGTCATGTGACTTGAGGCTCACCTTCTCTTTCGGGTGCAGCCTGCAAATGAGCCGGTAGAGCAGGTAGAGGTTGCCACAGTTGAAGAGGAGGTTGATGAAGCGCAGCATGGCCGTGGAACACACCACCTCGCCGTTCATGTTGGCCAATCGCACCACGGGCTTGATGATGCCCACGGAGACCAGGTAGAGGCCCGGAAGGGTGGTGATCATCGGGTCCCACTGCGCAAAAAAATATATATACAGTTGGGATGTAGATTTTCAAGGGAAGCTAAGATGGGGAACTTGTCAATGAGATTTTATCACTGGTTATGATTAGTAACTTAGACGTAACATGAGAAATAAGTCCATAATTCTGTAGGTGTATGTTATACAATTATAATAGATAATTACATTCGCATTTGTTTTTTGTTTGTTTTGCAGTCTGAAGAGGAATGTCAAGGTCATTTATGAATACAAAAAAACAACTGCATCATTAGAAAAGTAGTACAGTGTACAAATGTTGAGTTTTTATGGTTAAACGTGCCTGAGACTGCGAACTCAAATGATGCAATGACGACAATATCATCAAGTGGTCACTTTGGTATAATGATTAAAATTAGAATATTTTTGCATCGAATTAAGGGACTAAAATCAGACCGTCTAATTGTCTCCGGATTAGCGCCGTCGGCTAATCCGCTAGTTACTACGCCATTGAAGAGGATTTATTTACCTGGTTGAATTTCCCCTCGCAGTATTTTTGAGCTTGGGGCACATGGAAAATCTCGTCCATGTAGGGCTCTCGTTGCTCACGGGTGACTTTGGAGAAGAGCAGGCATGACACCAGAAAGTTGGTGCTGCACAGCGCGGTGAAGATGTAGCCTTCAAATTTATCCATTTTCTGCACGCGATTTAAAACGCAAATTCCACTGGAAATTAACTGTTAAAGCCGCTAACCTGTCGTTCAACCTGCATTACTAAAACATGCGCAATTGGTAAGCACGTAAAAACAATCGATGGGTAGCCTATTGTTTAGGTTGCAGATGCAAAACGGAAGCGCTGTTACTGTTGAAAGCGAGAGGTCCTCTATGAAAATAGGCCCGATGTGGCAACATGTACAAGTTCATTCATCGACGTTTGGTGCACTCGCCGTCAGTTTAATAAAGACAAATAACCAAGCACGATAAAAATCCTAGATTTGTGTATAAAATAAATTTCTAAATTAAGAGCCAAAAAACATTTGTATAGTAGCTCTTCCGAAGTTCGTCCTTCTGGTGTTGCAGTGTTTTTGTTCCCCCGCTCACAGCTTTCTCACATGTGCGACGTCGTTTTTTCTCCTGTCATGTGCCCATTAATGGTTTAAAAATGCATTTATCTCAGACGTTGGAGCTTTTCCCCGACCTCACGGTGACGCAAATTCTTTTTAAAGAGGTCCAAAATGCCGCCGAGCTACGGCAAAACGCTGTAGAGGGGATAATAAAAGGTGCCCTGATCAAGGCTAATATGGTGAGTGTAGTTTGGAGAATTTTTGGGAAATTTGTGTGTCATTCAGCTTTAAAATTGAAATTCCTCTTTTTTTTTAGCTGGTGAGTCCTTTCCAAGTGTTGGTGGCCACAAATAAAGCGCTGCACTTACAGAAACAGAGTCAAATGAAGACAAGAGGCTTATTTTCAGAGATCATCTTCAACCTGTCACCGACTAATAATGTAATTTAAGTTTGCCTTTCTAAATATGTGGGGGGTGGGGGTGCCATTTTTGACCTGATCAAATACTTCCTTGACACAGATCTCAGAAGCCTTCAAAAGATTTGGGATCTCAGATGGTGACAATTCAGTCCTGGTGGTCTTGGTCCACAACAAAGAAGAATCCCAGCTCATGAGCGACATTTTGACCAAAGTGGACGGAGTCCAGATTCCAGTGGATGATTTGTCGTCCATATCAGACCTTGAAAAGATTAAAAAGGTGCTGACCAACAATGGACACAATTGTTACAATGGATCTAACCCATATTTCCATTTCGCTTGTCTTTCAGCTGTACAAGGTCAGTCCTCGGGAGGAAAAGTGTGGCACTCTTTTGGATGCAGTCGTATGCAGAATGGCCACTAAGGATGTAATGTAGCTCTAATCAGTCCCCAGTCTTTCCATTCCAGTCTTTCCAATTGTCCTTAAAATGTGGCTAATGGGTTTCCTCTTGTCCAGAATACACTTTTCTTGTCTCAATGCAAACAAAAATTGGCTAATGGGTTTCCTCTTGTCCAGAATACACTTTCTTTCTTGTCTCAATGCAAACAAAAACGCCAGTGAGACAGATTAAAGTTGCTTTATTGGTTCTAAAAAGTGTTCTTGAAAAAAAGACATAATAAATTTAAAAAAATGTCAGTGATTTTTCTTCTTCTATTATGGAGTGAATTTCACATCTGTCAGCCTGGGAAGTGTGCAAGCTCGTCCTTGCCGATGTTCCCCCCGCTGAGGATGCAGACGACATTTCTCCCCTCCAGTCGGGGTATCTTGCCGGCAGCGATGGCGGCAAAGGCGGCCGAACCGGACGGCTCCACCACCAGTCCCGCTCGGTACAGGGTCGACACGGCCGACTTGATGGCGTCGTCGCTCACCAGGACGATTTCCTCCACGTAGCGCTGGCACAGCTCGTAGGGCAACGTGCCTGATGATGGCCACGTGAAGAAAAATTATGCCTCGTAAGTCTTAATTTTCATGAATATCATCCGAATGGTTTGGTTTTTCCGCATGGCATCGTTTCAGTGTAGGTATGAAGATACTTTGAGCAGGTATAGTATCATATATGGTAAGATACGACCTGCAAATGGTGGCGCGAGTCCTGACGCGATGCTGCTCGTGTCCATGCCCACTGGCTTCTTCTCTATGAAGCTCTTATACATGGTGCAGGCTAAAAGTCAAGCATTTCCATCAGTGACATGGCTCATTTTTAAAAATTGGACGACACTTCTTACCTCCTTCTGGTTCCACACCGTAGATTCTGGTCTTGTCACATCCTGACAGCTTGAGTGCAGCAGCCACTCCCGCCAGAAGCCCGCCACCTCCGCAGCATACCACCACCACATCCGGTTCAGGCACCACCTCCAGGACCTCCAGACCCAAACTTCACACACAGTTAAGCTTTATTCCCTTGTATGTGGTTTATTTTGAGAGTACCTGGCATGTCCTGCTATAAGATCCAGGTCGTCGTAGGAGTGCAGGAAAGTCATGTCGTCATCCTGAACACAATGCTTCACCACATCCATCAGACAGGGAGTAGGAACTCTCTCCACATCCACACCAAAACTCTAAAGAGAACAAACAAAACAAAAAAAACCCAAGAGTGAGTAAAGTACTGATTTTTGCATGTGCGTGCATGACCTCTGACCTGTATGAGGACGGATCTGGACATGGGGGCAGTTTCGGGCATCACCACTTTGCCTTTAGACCCGTAGTGTTTTGACGCATATGCAAACGCCTTCCCATAATTCCCTGCAGACATGGTGACAAAATTGCCGCCCTTTGGCCTCCTGGCAAACTGATTGGCCACACCTCTTATTTTAAAGGACCCTGTAATTAATTCAAAATGACAGTTGAAATATAGTCATCTTATTATATTCTTTGGGCGAGGGGGTTTCCACTCAAGTCTATAACGTCGAAATAAAAAGCACTTTCTCGCCTGTTCTCTGCATGTTCTCCAGTTTAATATGGATACCATGGGCCTTGTTGACAGGCAGGGTGGTCTGGCTCCAGGGGATCATGGGGGTGTTGATGACATCCAATGGGCTTCTCCGCACTGTCTTCCTGGCTTCCAGTAGAAGATCCAGGGTGACACTGTCTGCAGTCACCTCACCCATCTATTCAAAACAATAGAAAAACATATTTGCTTAGCTATAAAACGTTCAAAAATCATGACTGAAGCCACTGTCGCCAATTTAACACGGAATTTTTTTTTAAACTGTTGAGAAATCATCGTGAACATTAAAACCTAAATTAAAACGGCAAGTGTGTCAAAATTCTTCAAATTGAACTCTCCTTACGCGTAAAGACTCACATATGTGCAGCTCCGTGGCGGTGTTACAATATTTAATTCCCCCTCCGAAAGAAAAGTTCCGCACCCTCGTTTGAAGTCGGACCGTTCATCCGTAACGGACTACAATCATGTTACGAACGAATATGTAATCTTAAAATAATTTCTTTTACTTTCTAATAGGTCCGTGAAGGGAATTTAGCGATTAAGATGGGTGTTATACGGCACGTCGTGTGCGCCATGTCGGGCGGCGTCGACAGCTCCGTCGCGGCCTTGTTGCTGAAGAGAAGAGGTTGGTCGAAGTTTCATTGACATGTACAATGACAGGCCACTTCATTAGGTACACCACTACCATTGAGACACCCAACACCCAAGTTCGCAAACCTAGTAATCCTAATTTCATTTGAATCATTTTGATACTAAATATTGACTGTCGCTTATTTCAGGCTATAATGTGACCGGAGTTTTCATGAAGAACTGGGATTCCCTGGATGAGAATGGCGTGTGCGCCACAGAGAAGGACTGTGAGGATGCCTACAAAGTGTGCCAGATGCTCGACATCCCCTTCCATCAAGTGTCATATGTTAAGGAATACTGGCACGAGGTTTTCAGGTATTTAAAAATGTCCTCATACTTGTAATAAGCTCCTTTTTTTCTCTCCCAACTAATTGTGGTCCTCTGCGCCTTTTCAGTAATCTGTTAAAGGAATACGAGAAAGGAAGGACACCCAACCCAGATATACTCTGCAACAAGCATATCAAATTCAACCATTTCCACAAGTACGCAATTATAACGCTAGGTATGTTGTTGTCTACAACAGGGGAGTGAGTTACTGTACCTTTTTGGGCACGAGGGCCACATTTACTTCAGCCCCATTCAGTTATTATTTTTAACTCGTCGATTCCAAAATCAAATTTTTAAAAAAGAAACAAACCGGTCCAAACAAATTTTTTGATCTTCTTGTTGCTTTTTGACATGGATGCAGGTGCTGATGCATTGGCAACCGGCCACTACGCGAGGACCTCCCAGGAAGACGAAGAGGTTTTCCAGCAGACCCCCAAAACTGCGCCCCTTGTGCTCTTTAGAAATCGATTTGAGTTTCGAAACCGTACGTGTTGTCTTCACGCTGCAATTTTACACCAAATTTCTCCTCATCTGTCTCACTGGCATTTCTGTTCCCACTTACCCAGCGGTGAGATTGCACAAGGGGGCCGACCTCGTCAAGGACCAGACCTTCTTCCTCAGCCAGATCTCCCAGGATGCCCTGCGGCAGACCATTTTCCCTCTCGCTGGCCTCACCAAGGATTTTGTGAAAAAGATGGCGGCTGAAGCGGGCTTTCACCATGTACTGAAGAAAAAAGAGGTGACTCAAAATCAGAGCATCTACGTGTGAACCATGTTTGTGTTTAAAACCAACTTGTTATTTCAGAGCATGGGCATCTGCTTCATTGGTGAGAGGAACTTTGAAAACTTTATTCTGGAGGTAAGTTTGTTGATGTTGAAATTGATAAGGGCTGCCAAAGAGTGAGGAAGTTTGGCTGGGATGATAATTAATTTTCCTTTTAATGTCCCCCCTCCCCAGTACCTTGAACCAAAACCTGGCAACTTTGTATCCATTGAGGATGGCACTGTCATGGGCACACATAAAGGTATGTTTCCAACTGTGGGCATGGAGTTTGAATTCACAGCAACCCCAATTTAATGGCTCATCCTTTTACCTCTCCGTCAAGGCTGGTTCACTTTCACGCTGGGCCAGAGGGCGCGGATCGGGGGACAGAGGGATGCTTGGTTTGTGGTGGACAAGGATATCAATACGGGCGATGTGATGGTGGTAAGATTTCTGCTTTGAGCGACCTTAACTCTTTGAGTGCCGTCCAACGTGAAATTTCATCAACCTATGAGGAACGCCTGCAATGACGAATTTCTAATCACATTGAAACGGCTTTGGTGTTAGGCGCCGTCGACCAATCACCCATCTCTTTTTCGTGACACCCTGCGGACGGATCGCTTCCATTGGATCGCCGAGGACCCGCCGACCCAACTGGCCCGGACCAAGATGATGGAGTGCCACTTCCGCTTCATCCACCAGATGCCACTAAGTGTGTGCATTTAATACTTTGACAAGACCCTTCTTCAACTTACTGTTTTGAATGCTTTCTAGCTCCCTGCACAGTGACTCTCAACATGGACGGCTCTGTGTGGATCTCACTGGCACAGTCGCTCAGAGCTTTGACACCTGGACAGGTAAAAAATTTAAAAAATCAATTGAACTTTTCAACTCTCTTCGTGTACTTTCGAAACGCCCTCTCTCAGTTCGCAGTGCTCTACAAAGGCGACGAGTGCCTGGGAAGCGGTAGGATCATCCAGCTGGGGCCCAGTGACTTCACCATCCAGCGGAGTCGGGAATGTTCAGCCGCCACTCAGCTCAATAAAGAGCAGACGCCAGAACCGGTCAGATGACACGGCCTTGAGATTTAAAAAAAATAATAATAATTGCTCAAGTTATCAAACACTGTGGTATGATACCTAATTACCCCCCCCCCACCCCATTAGGTTAATACATTTACGATATTTGAAAATATATTTTCTGGCTACTCCTGTTGTCTCCAGGCAGTAATGTTCTATGAGTATTTGTGCCTTTCCACCATGTTTTGTCCCTGTCAGGGAAAAAAGGTAGGATGACACATACTGTTTACATGCTGTCATACTGCTGCCACACTTAAACAAAAAAAACAAAACTCAGGACCATGTAATTATGTCAAGTTTATTGTTCTAAACCTTTTTCACATTAGAATGCGAATTCATCACATTCTTTCAGGATGCTTTCAGGTTGTGAGTTGAAATTGATGATAATGATGGCTATTGATATATTTCCTCGTGAGAAGATAAAAGGTAGTCATAGAAAGAGGCGTGAGCCAAGATTAGATTCACCAAAATGAAGAGAACAGATTTGAGATAAATTCCTCATTGACACCAACTGCAGAAGCATGGAAATAATGTGATACGTGCACGTTGTACTGTGAAAAATGTACTGTTATAACAAACTTACGTAGTTACATGATACTAAGGCTTTTTTTTAGTGTGGCATTCATTAAACCATAATATCTCTTCATTTATCCATCTTCTGTACATAAGAAACTGAATATGAAAACCCCAAAACTCAGAAATTTAAATATCATTTCATTACCTTGCTAATATATTGGCTTGTCATTTTTTGACAAAAGCTGTCAGCTTGCCATTATCATTTGGTTCGGTTTTTCGTATTTTCCGGGAATGAAAAAAAAAGTGACATGAACCACTAGTTTAGGAAAGTGAAGATTTGATATTTTGCAGATTTCGTTGTCTTTTTGTTAGGTAATGCAGCCTACTATTAAAAAAAAATAATGTTGCGTGTTTGCGTTGTTGTGCAGCCTTTGTCCACAACGGGGCGCTGTAACACGAGTTAACCAAGTTTGAATCAATTGTTGCGCGCTCTCGTGCATATTTCATATTTAATCTGATGGAATCAAATACTGTACATGGTAAGTACGCGTTGTCTCGGTCATATTTCACTTTGTGCTTCACCGGATGGCACATTCAAGTTTCTGAACGACAACATCAGCTAAATGAATTGAAAAATATATACTTTGATACATAAATTGGCTTATTCACACGGTAAGTAATGTAAAAGAACACAACTGCTTGGCAATTATTTTCAATGAGTAAACTTTTCTTCTCCGTGCACTTTGGATAACTTGTTTAGATGTTTCTGGAAAGTTACAAAGGCAGCAAGGATCTTTTAAATGTGCATTAGGAATTGAAAGGCGGCCTCACCTTATTGTCATGAAAATACATTTGTGCGCATTGGTTACCCGTTCAGGGCCACTTCCTAAATCTCCATGAGAAGAAGAGGACCCCCCCCCCCACCCCCTCTATAAGCATCCCGGTAGGGAACCCAGCAGGTTTATGCTAATTACCTCCTCAAGGAGGAGGAGGGTGTGGAGGAGGCAAGCAGCGGAGCCATTTTGTGCTCATTTCTCATTTGAAACGACGCAGCCCCGGAGTGCGCTCCGTGGATCCCACTGACACCATGGATACGCTGGGACTTTTTCCACGTTAAAAAACTTTCAACATGAAGGCTAAAAGTCGAACGCGACTCCGGGAGTGGGAGAGCTGCCTCGGATGAGTTTGACCGCAGTTCACTGGGATTTGTTACATTGCCAAGCATGGTGCCGTGGAGCGCGTGGATTTGGGTTTGCGTCCTGTTCAACGCGCCCTCCGCGGCGTGCTTGGAGCTTCACCTCACGGAGTATTTGCTACCCGGGACCGTCTTGGCGAACCTGTCCGTCGGACCGGGCTGGACGCACAAACTTGACAGGGATTTATCTCCCGAACCCACACGGAGTCTTTTCCGAGTCGGGCAGCAGAGCGGAGTTATTGAACTGTCCCGAACTGTGGAGTGTGCGCGCACGCGTCGGAACCCCGCGCCCGTGCACTTCAGAAGCACCTCGTTGACTTCTGGTGATGAGATCTTAACGCGTTTGAACGTGTTCGTCCACGGACAGGACTGCTTCATCAAATACAAGAGAAAGACGTTGTTTCACAGTACGCCCGACATCCACATGAAGCGCAATTTAAATCTGGAGGAAACTCCCTGCCTCCTCGCAAGTGATTTGCTGTTCAATGTTGCAGAACTTTTGCCCGCTTTAACAAGGAGCGCAAACTTTTTGGACACACTGTGCGTAGGACAACATTTTGCTGCACTCTTTAGACACGGAGCTTTGTTTCTAGCTGATGACTTGTGTTCTGATAACGTGAAAACCCGGCCCGAAGTGGATTTAGAATGTCCCCTGCACACCTCTGAAGGCAGCCGGCTAAACCTGCAGCTCACGTTGCGGTTTGGAAAAGTGCCTGGAGATGGATCCGTATCGGAATCCCTTGCTGGAAACACTGGTGAGTCTCCGCGAAGAGGGAAGCGACAAGTGAACGCGTCGCCGCAGTTCCAGCTCCTCAACTACCAAGTGTCCGTGCCTGAAAATGAGCCAGCTGGGACACAAGTCATCAGCCTCAAAGCCAGCGACCCAGATGATGGCGAAGCAGGGAGGCTGGAGTACGCCATGGAAGCCTTGTTTGACAGCAGGTCCAATGACTATTTCACAATCGACTCTCAGACGGGCGGCATCACAACCATTCAGGCATTGGACAGAGAAGTCAAAGACACTCATGTCTTCAAAGTGACTGTTACCGATAACGGCACACCGAGAAGATACGCCACCTCTTACCTGACTGTCACTGTGAGCGACACCAACGATCACAGCCCCGTGTTTGAGCAGACAGAATACAGAGTTAGTATACGGGAGAATGTCGAAGTGGGGTTTGAAGTCATGACCATTCGGGCCAACGATGAAGATGCCCCCGCTAACGCGAACATGATCTATAAAATTGTCAACGGTGACGGCGTCAACTCTGTCTTTGAGATCGACACTCGGAACGGCCTGGTGAGAATCCGAGAGCGTCCCGACAGGGAGACCAGGGCCCAGTACCAGCTGATAGTGGAGGCCGACGACCAGGGCAAAGAGCCGGGTCCCCGCCGGGCCACCGCCACCGTCCACATCACTGTCGAGGACGAGAATGACAACTACCCTCAATTCAGCGAGAAGAGGTACGTCGTGCAGGTTCCAGAGAACGTGGCCATCAACACCAAAGTCATTCAAGTGGAGGCGACGGACAAAGACGAGGGCAACAATGCTAAAGTTCATTACAGCATCATCAGCGGCAATGTCAAAGGTCAGTTCTACATTCATTCCCCTACCGGCGTGATCGATGTGATCAACCCTCTGGACTATGAAATGGTTCGGGAGTATAATCTGAGGATTAAGGCACAGGATGGCGGCAGACCCCCGCTGATTAACGGCACCGGGATGGTGGTGGTGCAAGTGGTGGACGTGAACGACAACGCTCCCATGTTTGTCAGTACACCTTTCCAGGCAACCGTTTTGGAGAGCGTTGCCGTCGGCCACTCCGTCATTCACATTCAAGCCGTCGATGGCGATTCGGGGGAGAACGCCCGGCTGGAATATCGGCTGACCGACACCGTTCCCGGTTTTCCGTTCGCCATCAACAACAGCACCGGGTGGATTACAGTCAGTGAAGAACTGGACCGGGAGACCACCGAGTTCTACAGCTTCGGCGTGGAAGCGAGGGATCACGGCATTCCCGTCATGTCGTCGTCGGCCAGCGTCACCATCACGGTGCTCGACGTTAATGACAACGTGCCCACTTTCACGGAGAAAGTCTACTCGCTGAAGATCAACGAGGACGCCGTCGTGGGGACAAGCGTGCTGACGGTGACCGCCATCGATCGGGATGTCAACAGTGTGGTGACCTACCAGATCTCCAGCGGCAACACCAGAAACCGCTTCGCCATCACGAGCCAGAGCGGCGGCGGGCTCGTCACTCTTGCCCTCCCCCTGGACTACAAACAGGAGCGCCAGTACGTGTTGACGGTCACGGCCAGCGACGGAACCCGATCGGACTCTGCGCAGGTGTTTATCAACGTGACGGACGCCAACACGCATCGGCCCGTCTTCCAAAGCGCCAACTACCAGGTGATGCTCAGCGAGGAGCAACCGGTGGGATCCACCGTGGTGACGATTAGCGCCACGGATGAAGACACGGGAGAAAATTCTCGCATCACCTACATTATGGAGGACAGCGTCCCTCAGTTTAAAATAGACCCAGATACCGGTGCCATCACGACCCAAATGGAGATTGACTACGAGGACCAGGCTTCCTTCACCTTGGCCATCATCGCCAAAGACAACGGAATCCCTCAGAAATCCGACACCACCTACGTGGAGATCATCATCCTGGACGCCAATGACAATGCTCCTCAGTTCCTTCGAGACGTCTACCAGGGGAGCGTGTTTGAAGACGCGCCCATCTACACCAGCGTCCTCCAGATTTCTGCTTCCGATCGAGATTCCGGCTCGAATGGGAGACTGAGCTATACGTTCCAGGGTGGCGATGACGGAGATGGGGATTTTTTCATTGAGCAGTATTCTGGCATTATCAGAACTTCTCGCAAACTAGACCGGGAGAACGTTCCTGTTTACGACCTTAAGGCCTTTGCTGTGGACAGGGGAGTGCCGCCTTTAAAAGCGGCAGTTCCCATCCATGTGGTTGTTCAGGACATCAACGACAACGCTCCGGTGTTCGAAAAGGATGAGCTTTTCATCGACGTGCAGGAAAACATTCCCGTCGGGTCCGTCGTGGCCCGGATTACGGCAATGGACCCCGACGAGGGCACCAATGCTCAGATCATGTACCAAATAGTTGAAGGGAACTTTCCAGAGATCTTCGAGTTGGACATTTTCAACGGCGACCTCATTTCCCTCATCGACCTCGATTATGAGACCAAAACGGAGTACGTCATTGTGGTGCAGGCCACCTCGGCGCCGCTCGTCAGCCGGGCGACCGTCCACATTCGCCTGACGGACATGAATGACAACCTGCCGGTGCTGAGCGACTTTGACATCATCTTCAACAACTACATCACCAACAAGTCCAACAGTTTTCCATCTGGAATAATCGGGAGAGTGCCGGCTCATGACCCGGACGTGTCGGATAAGTTGCGGTACACGTTTGAATCTGGAAACGAGCTCCGTCTGCTCCTACTCAACGAGGACACGGGGCATCTGCGGCTCAACAAGGCCCTGGACAATAACAGGCCGCTGGAGGCGCCCATGATCATCTCCGTCACCGGTAAGACAATTTTTGAATCTTGTGCAAGTCAGTGCGTGTGATTTCTGTCCGTATTTTGAAACTGTGTTTGAAATGTTTTCAAGGCGAGGGTCTCGAGTCGATACAGATACAGTTTTTTTTGTTGTTGTCATGACGGTAAGATGAGGAAGTCCGCTGCAGGCTCTTTACGTGAGCCGGTTCAGCCGCTTCAGTGTGTTGCGTAAAGGTCGATGGTTGAGGTAATAAAACGTGCTAGTTGGAGGGCGAGCTCCTTTTGTCGTTGCGGTCAGAGTTTCGCGTTCAACTTTTTGAGTCGTCCAAGCGTCGGCTCTGACCCTTGGGGTGGGGGTGGGGGTGGAAACGGTCGTTTTTCACCTTGGGAAGCAGACTTTGTGCTTTTTAAGAGTTAAAGATTAGACAAACGCAAACATGTGGACATCCCCGCCTCAGCCGGCGAGGCGAGAGCTGCGGCGTTGACAAGCACACACAAGCAAGTGTCGCAAGCGCCATTAATCAGGCAGTCAAGACGGGATCAATCTAATACCCCGATAGAATAAACTGGCCAGTCATCTCCTGACAGTTGCTTGCTCAACCTCCTTTGTCTTTCTTTGTAACCCCCGCCCCCCACCCTCTTTCTTGCTCTCCGTTAAAGTGGGCAAACAGCCCAACCCCAGCGAGATCTCCTCCACTCTTGTCATCTATTTCCTGAGCAATGCCAGCATGGGGAAACATTCTGCGGGAATACAAATGACCCTTCTTTTAACCAACGGCGCTAGCGTGCGCTCTTCGTCTTGGGGGTTACGTTTGGTCGGGATTCCGCCTGGTAAAAAAAACTTCTGGAGCGGAGATAAAAGTGGCGGTCTGATGCACACATCAGGTGGTGGAAGTCTTTGACGGTCTTTGAGCCGTGGTGTTGCTTTGCTAAGTGACTAGCTCTCCGTCTTTGTCTCAAACAAAAGACAGACTGTCCTTTTTATTACTCTTAAAGACAACCCACAGAGGGTCTACGGGGTGGGTGAGGGAGGCTATTGGGTGGCTGACCTCAATAGTTCCAGACCTTATAGCCCCCCCCCAACTTGATTCAAAGCCCCTGCCCTCCTGTTTGTCAATAACAGCTGACAGCCCTCGGTGTATCCCTGACAACAGTGACCTCATGATGGTCCCAAAGGGGGCGGGGGGCTGGGGTGGGGGGTGTTCATTAGTCGTTGCCCATGCCTTTTTGGCCTCTCTGGGTAAAAGAGTGAAAATGAAGGCAGGATTTGTTGACTAGGAATTATTTGGAGAATATGATTTCTAACCACTTTCTCCTATGTACCTTTTCTGCTTTTGTGTTTGCACTCACAAGGCCTGGGAATATCCCCCCCCCCCCTTGCAGAATTCCCTGCTATCTCTCCTGAGATACCCTCGCGTAACACATTGAGCTAGCCACAACACTGCCCCATCTGTACTCGGGAGATAGAGTCAAAAAAGAGCAGCCCGATAGCTAAGGCCTGTATGTTCTTTTTGTTCACGTCCTTATCTCAGCTGGTCCAATTTCACATCGGAAGATTCGAGGGGGTGCGATGGGGGGTTCAGGAAACGATAACTATCTGCTGAGGGTCTCTCCGCTGTAATTTGCTTCCTGGCGAGCGGCTTCGACGCTGTCTGCCGTTTTATTCCTTTCGTTATTTATGCAAATCAAGCGTTCCGACTCTCACACTCAGGTGGCTCGATGCCAACGAGCTGTCAGCCCAAAACCATAACCCGAGGCCTTCATTTCCCCCGTTTGCTTTGTCTGGTTCGCATTCGTCCAGCGGGAAGCGTGCATTTTGGAATACTGTATTGCATGCCCCTGATAGGCGCCCCCCCCCCCCGTCCCCCCCTTTACATGCGGTCTTGGTGTAGGTGTGGTATATCTTTGCAGTGATTGATGCTTGACTGTCTTCAGATGCTCTTCTCTATGGCTCCGTTGAAAGATGACGTGCTGCTACATGCACCCCCCCCCCCTTTCCCCTCCGTGGGTCATTGGCTGCCATGCATCTGGTTTGCTTCTTAATCCTCTTCAAGGAGTTGCATAGCTCAGCTTTTTTTTTTTGTCTGCTCTCAATAGCCCCCCCCCCTCCCCACCCCCACCACCAACACAATCCACACTTTCACTCCTCTTGTGCTTTATTTTGGAGTTCCACTAAGACGCTGTAGCAACATAAATATAACAAAGGGCTTTTTTTTGGGGGGGGGGAGACATGTGTGCTACAACATTTCTGAACCACATCGGTGTCTTTCCGAGTCCTCAATTCATGGCATTGTTATGTGGGCGTTCCGACGCACGGTATTTTCTTTATCACCTGATAGCCCAGAGAAAGGTGATTTTCTTCCCCCGATGGGTGCGCACGGACGCATCCCGAAACGAGGGCGTCCCACCTGCGAGATCAAAGTGGGACGAGAACCGGCGATTGACCCTGAACTGCTCGGCACACAACCTCTCACCTCCCATTTGATGGACTCAGCCGGAGGAGGGGTCCTGCTACTTAGGAGCTACACGGATAGACTGTAACAGATGTCACGGCAAACGTATGTGCGAAGTGCTCCGGTCGTTGACAAACACGCAAATGAAATCTCGTTCGTTTTTTTTCCGATGTCACACGCCGTCGCCTCATTTGCTTTCTGTCTCAATGTACTTTGCTCACGCTCTCTCTCACGTATTCCTCTCGGCTCAATGTGTCTCTTTGTGCCGTTGTCTCTTTTCCACGTGGTCGCCGCGGCTAAATCCGTCCCCCCTCGAGTGGCTCCTGAAACTTATTAGATCACTGTTCTACCTCCCCTTTTGTCTGCATGGCTTGTCTGCTCAAGCGAGTTCACCAAACTCGATTTACCGGCGTCCTCTTTATTTTGCTCTCTAAAAAAAAAATGTTTGCGGCGTGTTTGCCTTCAGGCTGTGGGTTTGAAGTGTAAATACCAAGTGACCTCGGCTGGTCACTGTTCGACTCCGCTGATGTCTGAATGCTCAATTACAGGGCAGAGAAGGCCCACAAAGGAAATCTTCGTCGGGGTCAGGCCGGCGGAAAGTGGATTTTCCGCTGAGGTGTTGTCCCGTCATGCTAGCGTGTTTGCAGTGGGGATTTCAAAGAGCGGCGTTGTTTGTTTGCAAACACAAGAGCTTCAGGCCAAGGGGGTAAAAGGGTGAAGGCTGGGGTTAGGAGGTGGGGGTGGGTGGGGCTTCTGGGTTTTCAGACAGAGGTTTGTCGTTTCATTGTTCTTCAAGATGTCTTAGCCTACCGCTTCTTGGCCTTGACCTTCTGTCATGATTTTTAGGCGACACATCATATCATAAACTATCCTCGGATGCCCGGCCACCTATGTCCGCCGCGGCTATCTGCACTGATTTGCCCACTCAAGACCCCAACAGGTCGTGACCCCGAACATATATTTGCTCTCACTCAAGCGACACAGTGATCCCTCTTTGTTTTCACTCGTCACAGATTAAGAAAAAAAAAATGCGGGGGTGGGGGGGCGTTAGAAATGTGGCGTGATGACTTGCTATCGGAATGTTAGCAAGGGAAGCAAGGGGGGGCATGACAAGTGTGAGAATAGGGATGATGCCAAGGCAGTTCTCAGTGTAGCTTCGTCGTCTGAAACGTCAACCGGTTTCTTGCGGCTTTCAAAAATGGTCTCACTGGGACGCACAAAGCGTCAAGCTGTGTGTGTACTCCCAAAGCGTTACGGCGCGGATGAAAGCGGACACCGTGTAAAGACGACGTCTTTAATTGGAGCTTCAATGTTAATCCTCTCGAAGTGTCGATTTTGGGACTTGTGGAGTGTCGGCGACAGGTGCGTTTGCCTGTCAGGCAAGTTCAGTCAGAAAGAAATTTTTGGTTAAGTGTTTTTTTTTTTTTTTTTTGCAAAAGCTCCTTTTTTATGTGTTGTTGGCATTTTTGGAACGAGTCCCCTCTGGAATGTTGGTCCAGAAATTCGACAGCTTTTTGAAACCTCATTCCAAACGTTGCAGGCCTCATCTTTTAGCTTCACAAACCGAAGTTCACTTTTAGTCGTATTAGGTTCCTCTCTGGCCTCCTTTGAATTGGAACATCTTTTTTATTTAGGCAGCGATGATTCATATGTATGCACACGAGCCACACATAAGCTGTGTATTTTTTTAAAGGGGGGGGGGTTGTCGAACCTCAGACAGCAGCTGGAGCGTCTTCGCCCTGCAGTGTTGAGGCCAAGTTTCACACACGGATCCTTTTGCACCTTTTATCCGGCGCACAAAAAGCACCCGACCCCTCCGAAAATGTCTTCCGTTTCAAGTCTATCAAAAGCAGCATCTTAAAAAAAAAAAAAAATGGAATTGTATGAACTTAGACAAGTGCGCGTCGCAATCCTCCTGACACATTTTGTCAAGGCTCCACAGTGCTCCTCTGTCTGCGCTTAATATTTGAAAACGAGATGCCTGCTGCTCGCTGTCATCCGCCTCTCTTTATCACGTTAGCGCCTCGTTCCTTCAAGAAAAATAGCTCTCACTTTCCAGCCTCGTCACGAGCCCGCAGTCATTCCCCGTTGTTCCCTCGCGACGCGACCGCGCAAATCCGACGCCCGCTTACGAGGCGGCGCAGGTGCAAGGGTTGACGACCTCTCTGTTTGCGCCGTCGGCGGAAGCCCCCCGAGATGTTCTCAACCGAAGCAAGCGGCTTTGTTTCATCGGCGTCAAAGTGATTGTCGCCGACGTGTCGAGAGTCGCGCTCGCCGCGATGGCCTCGCGGGATGCTTACGAGGTGCCGGTTTCATAATCGCGGGAGCTTCTGAAGCTAGCGTCGTCTCACGAACGCATCTCGACTTCCATTGTTGTTTTCGCGGTTTAGGTCCGGGGGGCGCTGATGACGCCACGGGGTTCTTCCCAATCAGCCGTACGTGATGCTCAGCCATTCCTGCGCGCACGAGTCACTCATGCCGTTTTGGTCCACGCAGAGGAGGGGGCCTGCGGGGGCTGATGCGTTAAGATGGGCCTGTTATTACCAAAGCGTTGACAGACTCCGGGCACATACCTTTGACGCTGTGTAACTGATAGCGTCTCTTTCTTGTACTCTTTGTCTTCCTGATGGAACCATATCATAGCTTCTCCAATTTTTTTTTTTTTTTTTTTAGCTGTTGAGGTTTTTATAGGTCTCCTCCTGAATTCCGATGCAATTGTGTATTTGACCAGAGATGGCAAATTAAAGGTCCACCCGCCGGTGGCCCGATTCTAATTACATACCGTGCCCTAGACGTAAACGGCGGATTGAGCCACACGCATTGAAGACGCGGCCTCCGTTTCTCGCCACCCCCTTCCGCCGCAGGAATGCCAAGAAACCACCTTCTAATTGACGGGGGCTATAAAACGCGCATGCGTGTGCCGTCACGCTCGCCGCCATTTGTGCGTGTGCGTCGAGCAAGACAGAGCGGGACGGTGAAGTGAATAGTTTGACATCGTGGCAACAATCGCCACATTTTTGTGTTCTTTCTTTTGACCCCTGTTTCCTGTCCCTGTAGATCCAGATCAAAGCAATGCGCTAAAGTTGAACTGTAGCGACCGGACTCTTTCCCCGAGATGTTTGTTTAGTTCGAAAGTTGCTTGTCGGCATCGTACTGAAGTTGCAGGTCAGCGAGCTTTGCAATGCAAGTGCAAAAAAACAGCACGTCCACATAGACGACTTGAAGAGCAATTCAGACATGTCGCAACATCCCCTTTAATCATTTTAGCAAGTATTCACCTTTTTTTTTTTTTCCCCTGACGGACAGACTTCCAAGTGTGGAGGACTATAAATGTGTCTCTTTGGGGGTCGCCTTTGGGGTGTGCGCGCGCAAGTTTGTCAAGTCGAATGATTTACTATTCCGCTGCCCTAATAAATCCCCCTTTGAAAGGACGGAGCGAGTGTGAGTGTGCTGATGACGAAAGATTGAGGTGACACCAATCGCTTTGAGTGGGAAAGACACCTGGAACCGCCGTCGCGTACGATGATTAGTTTATAGATGAATTTTGATCTTTTCCCCTTTTCATGTTAAGTTCTGCCGTGCCAGTTTAAAAAAAAAAAAAAAAATTGTGATGCGATGATCAGACACGCGATGCGGCCACAGTAATTGTTTGTTCAAGTTGCAGTTCCACTCCAGTCCTGTGGGTGGAAGCAGGGCTGTCATGAAACATCTCTTATTCCATCGGCAAAAATAATCAGAAAATGGTTTTTGAGGCAAGCAATTTTGGGTCGTGAATGGAAATATTTTCACAATGGAAATATTTTCACAATTGTTTTTTTTTTTTAATTTAAATAAGCGATTACCCCTTCCACTTATCGCCTCTGTTCAGGCAGTTCGACAGACAGCGGCTGACCCTGCCGCATCTTTCCTGACTCATGATCACGCCGCGTTCTCGCCAGCAGTGTCACTTGAGCACAATGCCGACACTTTGGGTGACCCCGACGGGTGAAAGACGCCGAGGTGACGAGATGGCCACCGCATCCCTGATAAAGAATGTGAAAAAGAGAAAGGGAGCACGGTGATTTAAGGCAAGGAGGAAAGAAAGGGGGGGGGGCTTCTGTTTTTACCCTGACATTCCCTCATTTTTTTCCAACCCCCCAACTTCAAAGAATCTCCCAGTGAGAGGGAATTATTCCCCTCCACTCAAGCGTGTCGCAGTTCTCTCTTCACCATTTTACCTTTTCATCACCCCCCGCCCCCCCAATCACAAACGCACAATGCATTGGGGGTATGACTTTTCGTCGTGGCGGATTAGCCGTGAGTTCGGTTCCCGCTGTGACATCTGTGTTTGCGTCAAAACTCTTGGCTCATAAGCACAGACTCACGATTAAATCATGATTTTTTTTTTCCACTTGACCGGCTGCCCGGCTAACTTACTTAATGAGCGAATGGATGACTGTCGGGCTCATTGTTTGGGCTCATGTTTGCGCGATTTACCAGCTGGCTCGCTCTCAGCCGAACAGCTGACGTTATTTTGAGCTCACTTTAAAAATAGTTTCGTTTAAATGCCCTTTTTTTTATTTTTTATTTTTTTTCTATTTTACGTCACAGACACATTTTGTCGAGTTCGTTTGATGACGAAACGAGCAACGCTTATCCGTATCTCGTGGCGACCAACATTCGACGCTCCGTGCGTGGAGTGCGATTGGCATCCAGTTGCCCTGACTGGTGAGTCATTGTCTCGTGCATTGTGAAGCGCTTCGCACATTACAACAGCGACATGGAGGTTTTTACGAGCCAACATGGGCCGGTCTCGTCTTGTTCACCGCAATGAATCGCTACAAAGAGAAGCTCTATTCACGAAAGACATTTTATGACATTCGACGTGCAGTGATCCGCATCTTATAATTGCGAGCCTTCACGTTTCTCCCGACAACCGGAAAGAATCGCGTGAAAATTCCCCCCCCCCGGCCAAGTATTTGTATCGACACTTGGCAGCTGCCATCGGTTGAAATGGGATTGGGTGTAGAGGAGGACGGCGGCGAATTCAGCAGGTGTCTGTGGGGGGGTTGTCGGAAGGGTCAGTGTCAACCAAAACAAGTTGAGGAGTTGCTCGACTTTCTATTTAACCACATTTAGACGCAAGTCTCACGGTTTCCCATGGCGACGACCCCCCACACCCACACCCCCCTTTCATCCCGACTCTATTCCGCCTCCTTTCCAAGCGCTTTGTTGAACATAGCCAATGGCGTGCCGGTTGGTAACCAGGCACCCTATTTATCAGTAACCAGCACCAACAATAACTGTAACCAGACACCTCCTTGGAGAGAACGAGAGGAAGGGACAGAGAGCTGGAATGAAGGGTGGAGGGTCGAAAACACAAAGACAAAGAAATTATTATGGGGGACAAGTTTTACTTTTGAACCAGTTGTATTTTACAACAAAAAAAAAAAACTCTCGCAAGGAGCGGGAGACGAGATCTGGTGTCAGTGAAATGGATCCTAGACTCCGATTAGTCCTTTCATAGCTGGGCGGCTTTTAAAAGAGGGCCGCAGTTCAACCTGGGAGGGAACTTTTTGATCATTTTGAAATTGGAATCAACGTTTTTGTGTTTTGCATTTTTTTTTTTTTTTGTAGCACTAGGAATTGTAGTTAGAGGATGTTTTTTTTTTCTTCACACAAAAATTGTGCTCTAAATTACAATAAATGAAGGAAAATGTTAAAAAAAAAAACGATATTACTAGATTTTGACAAAGCTCTCAAAAAATATTACGACGATCAGTCTACTTTTCAAAACACACACCTGTAAATCTCTGCCTGTAGGGTCGTTTTTTTTTTTTTTTTTTTTTTGCTGTCACACATCAAGAGGTGAGAACAGAGCGAGACGATACCCGAAAGCCACAGCCTTTGAACCTTTCATAAGAGGAAGCTCGGGGGGGTGTCAATGTGATTAGTCAGCACAGGACTGAAGAGGGACTGAAGAAAGACGACTAAGTCGATCCGCTAAGTGGATGTCGTAAAACAGAGAGAGACTAGATCTTGTGCAGCGCAGCCGGTTGAATGATACCTTGACGGATTATTCTACTCAAACTGCTCCGTCGGAACAGGGCCGCCTTTCTGCTCACGTCGACATTCTAGCCAGGTCGGATCTGGGCCTCGTTGCTCCCCAGTGCGGCTAATCGAGAGCGCTTGTCTCGGACTTGGAGTCGGTGTCGCCCGATTCGAGCACGCGTCGAGTGAAAGGTTAAGGGTTTGGCTGGATGGGGCATAAATCGCTCCAGTCCTCCATACTTCAGTATGATTGGGCATTAATTGAGTGGGGGTCAGAGTTATGTCGCAGTTTTTTCCTGAAAAGGTTGTTGCACTTCATGCCGCTGAAGTGGGTCGTTGAGCCTCAATTGAGTGTCTTCTATGCGGCGCACCCCAACCAAACACGTCACGTTGCCGACAAAAGCAATGTTTGAAAATGCCCCCCGAAGACTTGCAGGTGTTGAAGTGGAAATTGGACTATAACAGCTGTGTGTGTGTAAGCACGCTGATATATGGTCACACATGCAGTCATAATTCTTCCACTGAAATACGCACAAGACACAAGCTGCCTCCCACTTGCTCTTTATGACCATTTTGATTTGTCGTTCTCACGTCTGGAGCGTTCACCTTGCGAGATGAGAGGGGATTCCCCCCCTCCTCCCTCCTCCCTGTCAGCAGAATGGAGGTGATGGGAGAAAGGCTTCGAGGCGTTTAAAACACCTGAAACAGGAAGTTCTTGTTGCTTAGTTGCTGGAAAACATTTCACTGTGCTGGAAAAGATGGCGGACATTTTTCATGCATTGACTTTAAAGCTTCCTGTTTTTGGCTCTCACTTACTATTGTCTTTTGAGGTGATAAATGTCAACAGTCATCACATACTGTATGTGTAAGTGTGTGCTAAGCGAGTAAGCGCGAATACGTGACAACAAGCAAGTGTGTCTCATTGGTGGCCTGCCCTCAACCTGCCGTATGGACACCTGTTTTTTTTTTTTGTTTTTTTTCTTGTGGCGTCACAGGCCATCCTGCTCGCTAACTGAACAAACACTCGTTACCCAGCAGCGTGACCACCAGTGTTGTGTCTGTATTCAAAACGCCATAGACGGGCGAAGGGATTTGGCCTCCACGTGACATAATTTGGCGCGGTTCAGTTGTATTTCACTTTTCACATTTCATCCTTAAGGACTGCCTGTGTGTGGTCATGAACAGTCCATCACTCTTTTTTTTTTTTTTTTCCCGTAGCATCCCACACATTCGTCAATTCCACAGCTCAGCCCATCCTCTCTGCATGTATGTGTTATGCAGCTGGTGAGCTCTATAGATAGCGCAGGTGCCCCCCCCCCCTCCCCAGAATGAGAGAAGAACCATCTACTCAACACCTCACGTTAATTATTTTTAATTCAGGCTGCATAGTCGAGGGGGTTCTAAATTTGATTTTCAAAAATGAAAACAAGCCAGAAGACATTTTTTTTGCACTGTTATTGTTTTTTTCAATTCATTAAATTTCTCAACTTAAATTACTGTTTCAGGCCCCCCCCCCAATCCCCTCAGACATATTTGAATTCTTGACCTGTCCAAGAGTGACAAGGCGCCTGTGCTCGAACCTCACCACCCCTCCGCGCCCCCCAAGCCCCGATTGTAGCGCCACCTGTTGCTCCGGCATGCACTCGACAGCTTCCAAATAGGTTTCCGTGTTGACAGAATTTATTTTTTTTTCTTCTCATCAACAAGAGGTTTAATCCAGAGTGGGCAACTGCTTATAAAAAAACATTGTCACACGTGTGGACATAACCTCATCGTCCCTTTATTGCCAGTTTGATCCATTCTTTGCCCTCCCCCCAACCACCTGTTGTCCGTTTTATGTCACTCAAGGCCAAGTGCAGCCTGTAGCCTTTTGGTAACCCTCAACAGGCAACGCAGACATTCCAGTCGGTAATTGGTGTGCAAGGGATGAAATGACGGTACGTAGCTATTACGCAGCACGTAAAGAAAGCCGATTTGGAAAGTATTGTTCCGTCTCGAAAACCCGCAGAAGGGCAACACAAATGCTGTGTGTAACGCGATAGCTGGAAAGGGAATGAACGACACAGGTGTAGATTTGTGCCGGTTTCGGTTTGTCACCCTGCAACCGTGTATCTCACTTCAGACACGTCGATTTGGAAATAGTGGAGTTTGTTTTCTCAGCAGCCAGTCTGATTTTTTCAATTTATTTATTTTTTTCCCCTCCCCCAGATGGCGTCCACACCACCTCGGCCCTCTGCACACTCCGCGTCACCATCATCACCGACGACATGCTCACCAACAGCATCACGGTGCGCCTGGAGAACATGTCGCAGGAGCGCTTCCTGTCGCCCTTGCTCGGCCTCTTCGTGGACGGCGTGGCGGCGGTGCTCTCCACCAGGCGCGAGGCCGTCTTCGTCTTCAACATCCAGAACGACACCGACGTGCAGGGCTCCATCCTCAACGTCACCTTCTCGGCCATGCAGCCCGGGGGAGGGCCCGGCGCGGGGACCTTCTTTCCTTCGGAGGAACTGCAGGAGCAGATCTACCTGAACAGGACTCTGCTCAGGCTCATTTCGTCTCAGGAGGTAAGGCACCTACGGATGTTTGGACATGAACGCAACGTGGCGTTGACCGAACTGCAGTCTTAATTTCCAAATCCGTTCTCTGTAGGTTTTGCCGTTCGACGACAACATTTGCCTTCGCGAGCCCTGCGAGAACTACATGAAGTGCGTGTCCGTGCTCAAGTTCGACAGCTCGCCCCCGTTCATCGCGTCCGACACGGTTCTGTTCCGCCCCATCCACCCCATCAACGGGCTGCGCTGTCGCTGCCCCGTCGGCTTCGCCGGCGACTACTGCGAGACGGAGATCGACCTTTGCTACTCGGGGCCGTGCGAGAACAACGGTCGCTGTCGCAGCCGAGAGGGCGGCTACACCTGCGAGTGCCTGGAAGACTTCACCGGTGAGACGCTTTTTTTTTTTTTTCTGGAATGTTTCCCCGTACTTCCCCCGTGTTCACCTGATACCCGACTGTCTCTTCTCCTGTGTCTCTCTCTCGACGAGGTCCGAGTGAGACGGCCTTCATCGGCTGTCCTCTCTTCTCCTCCTCAATCTTATCTGATCTAATTACCCCATTACACCCGTCTCGGTCACTCACCGACTCGCTCTCGCTCCGCCCCCTCTTCCCTTAAGCGTGATTGGCGTACCAAAAATCGAGTGGCGGTTCCCTTTTGGAGGTCGCAGTTCAACACTCGGACCCATCACTGTCCCGTAAATTGGGCCGATGACAGTTTTCTTCTTGGGTTTCCGCATGACAGGGAAATAGATCCGTATAATTCAGCCCGTGGAAAATGGGATGATGCCGCAGAGAGAAGGGCCATTACCTGGTTCCAGGCTGGTGCGGCGAGGCTTGGTCACGTCCGGACAGTGCATCAAATCATTCAGAAAACAGTCAAGAATTTCTCTGATTAAAACCCAAACTTTGGGAGAATATTCATGGGAGTTTGGGGCCCTCTGTTGACCCGAAGCTTCAGATTCCATATTCTATACCTTTGCAAAATGGCCTCTGACTAATTCCCGCTGCTCTTTCCTTAGGCGAACACTGCGAGGTGAACGCCTCGTCGGGTAGCTGTGTCCCAGGCGTGTGCAAGAACGGCGGCGAATGCGTGAACCGGCTCGCCGGCGGTTTCGTGTGCCATTGTATGCCCGGCGAGTACGAGAAGCCTTACTGCGAGATGACCACACGCAGCTTCCCCGGACAGTCCTTCGTCACCTTCAGGGGTCTGCGGCAAAGGTTCCACTTTACCGTCTCGCTCATGTGAGTTTTTTTTTTTTACTCTTGTTTGTTTATTTTACTTGATTTGAAGCCGCACCCAAATGATGGAACCTGTCCAAAAAAGGTGCCGGATTAGAGACAAGCTGTTTGTCATGCTCTGTTGATATTATAATAGAACATTCTTGCTTGTTTTGCTTCCTGTACAAAGGTAGGAAAGTTAGAGCAATAATGATGGGAGTCGATTAGTCGTATGACGGTGAGAGAGAGAGAGAGAGAGAAAAAAAAAAGTTTGCGCTGCCCTCAAAACAGGAAAGTCTTTGTGATGGGTTTCCCTTATCAGCGTCTGGCTACAGCCCTGCCGACTTCCTGGCTCGCTGGCATCTGCCGGCTGACTCCTCTGCCCTCACCTTGCGTTCCCAAACGGCTTGCACGTGAACTCTGCTCACTCGCGGGCAGGTTTGGCGCTTTGCTATCGCGCGGGCACACATCATCTAATGAAGGCGGGTGGGGGTGGGGGGTGTGGGGGGGTGTGGGCATGCTTTCCTGTCCAAAGCCCGTCCGCTGCACATTTCCTGCTTTCTCTTAATCACTTTTCTTGAAGAGCTACTTCATGTTGAGGATGCACTTCTCTGACAAAAAGTATTAGCGTCCATTCTCCAAGACAGTTAAACTTAGCTGAAATGAGGGGGAAAAAATGATGGCAAAAGTGGTCTATTTTCTGCTTCTTTTAACAGGTTTGCGACAAGGGAACGAAATGCCCTGCTGCTCTACAACGGCCGATTCAACGAAAAACACGACTTCATCGCTTTGGAAATCGTCGACGAGCAGATTCAACTCACCTTCTCTGGAGGTTCGGCCAATTTCCTCCACTTCCTGACTGCACCTCCAAACCTAACATTTATTTATCCTCATGTTTGCACTTGGGCGTGCAGACACAATTTACAGTTTCCTCGTCGCGTTATCTTTAAGTGCCCAACTCCACGTAAAAAAATAAAATAAAATAAAAAAAAACAACATCCAAGCACACACTTGGGCGCATTCTTACATTGTGAACGCTGATAACCGCTGATCCACGGATCAAAAGCAGAACAGGGTTGTTTTCCAACGCGCTCCACTTTCCCAAGGTTCTGCACGAGGGTCGTGAGGGTGTGCGGGGGCGGTCAGGGGGCAGGGGGTCCGGGATCCAGTTCAATACGATTAGTTGAATCCTGTTTTGGGAGTACTGCCAAATCCAAAGTATGACTGTAAAGTTGAGTTCACTAATTATCACATTAAATGTGGATTATGAGCTAATGAGAGGCGGAAGAGGAAAATCTATTCACGTGTCAACTTCGCACTTGATGAATACCGTATCTGGGTTGCGTGATAGCCTTCCGCTTTATTATTATTTTTTTTTAAATTTTTACAAAAAAAAAAAAAGCATATTAATTTGGCTCGGGATTATACCTTGCCACCTTTGTTTAGCCGCTGACAAAGGCAGAGATCTGTGCTCTCGCTTTGGAAAACAACACGCATACACCAAATAACACTCGTGTCAGTGTTGTGGATTGTCGCCCGCGGCTGCTCCCGCCTTCGACAAACAAAGTCATTTATCAGTAAAGCCGGAGTCTTTGTGCCCTGCGCTGTTCTCAAGTAGACACCCCGAGAGCGCAGGCGAGTACCGCCTTTCCCAGCTCGTGATTTATGATCGCGGCGCGGCCGCGCCGGGCAGGTTTGCATCAAGTTAGCATGCGACCGGTTTGCGCCGCTATTTAAAACGGGAAAGCATTCATTTGTGTGCTTCACCTTGGATGTGTTCTCCCCTCCAGGTGAGACGAAGACCACCGTGTCCCCCTTCATCTCGGGCGGCGTCAGCGATGGCCAGTGGCATTCCGTGCAGCTCCATTACTACAACAAGGTCAGGAGCTGCCGATGCATCATTTTTCTTCGAGTGCCTCGGATGTGATTTCAATGTTGTTCACACGGTGGTTCTCCTGCTTTTTTTTTTTTTAAATCTAGCACCAATACGAGTAATTATATCCAAACGTGTCTCATGTCTCCACTTTAAGGGGTAATAGTATATCGGAGGAGCGTCTCCTTCAAGTCACGTCAAGTATTATTTTCCCATCAAACTTCCAGGGCCCGCAGCTATTGTTCTCATATGTTTTAAAACAGGCTGAGAATGAGATAACCGTTCTAACCTCTGACAGTGAGAGGTAACTTAAAGTTCAGCATACATGACACACACAAAAAAAAAAATAGGCGGGAGCAAGCTAAAATGCATGTTAGGTGTTGTTTTTTTTTTTCCCCATGCATATTCTTCACTCCTTTCTGTGACTCTTCCAGTCTCAGAGCCATAACAGCACAATCTTAGAGGAGCTCATGCAAATTGTGAGGTTTACATCCAGGCATTTGTAAGAAATGATACATTACTGACATTAACTCTATATTGGTTTGCAGCCATTGATTTCCATCTTTAACTGCAGGAAAAAAAAATCTTTCAAATGTCATTCGAATTTTCTTATTCCTACTGTAGATACATTTTTGAAAATAATTGACAGGGAAAATGTCAGACTTTGTGTGTCTTGACATGGCTGCTTTAGAGAGCTTTGTTGTTGGCCATGAGTGCATGCAAAATAGTGAATGACGGTAGAAGAACAAAATCACATACAGTATATTCATATATTTTTATGTTTTTTTTTTTCTGTGTGTGAAAGACAGCACCTGCACAAGCATTTTGCCCTGACATGGTTCTCTAGAGTGCCTCGTTGTTGCTGCATGGAATATACTGTATTCCAGCCATCTTAAGCTTTATGTGAATGTATTTTGGCGGTTCAAACGTGTTATGTGTGGACATAAAAAAGATGTTCGACAAAGTGGCATCTGTTTTTCCAGGTCATAGGAGTGACATTTGATGGGCACTTGAGAGTTAAGTCATGGCGTGGTTTCACTTTATTTTACAGGCAAATCTGAAATTGTAGGTTAATCAACCTATTTCTGTAACCGTGGTTTCGCATTTCATGGGTGCTTTGTCTCAAGCATGAACACCCGTTGCGCACGGGGCAACGTTCCCTGCTCGACAGGCCGCCATTCATCACACGTGACGAATGGCTGGCGAACACGGCGGTCCATGTTGGCTCCAGGGTCACTTCAGCGCTCGTTGTCAGCAATTCTGGAATGACAGGGATGCCCTAAATAATCTCCGTATCGTGTTTACAGTTTTGGCAACACCAGACTTTCCGCCTCCGTTCTGCGTGGCTTTCCTTTAATTTGGCGTTTTTTGTCCTCACTTTTGTTTTCATCAAAAGTATATAATCACATGCACCACTCGGGTGGATCCGGAACAATGTCACGCAGAGATTTACAAAGCGGCCGACACATACCGTCATGTTAGCCAGAGGCCGACAATCATTGACACATGGATCTTTTTTCTTCGCACGTTGAATGATGAGAGGCAATCTGAAAATGAAACCCTCGCATCATTTCCTGGAGGGGTTTGTGTAAACGTATGCAGCACACAATAGACATTTTTTTTTGAAATGTGTTCTTGCCCAGCCCTAAAGGAGACTTTGAAAGATGATGTAACCCAGATGCATGTCAGCCAGGCTTACCCCCACGCAGATAACGCCGACTTTGATCAGATGTTTTCCCTGCTGGGCGCTTTTAAGGCTTCTAAAAGGACATCAATTGAGATTTATGCATCTTTAAAATGCAAACAAGACCATTTAATTAAAAAAAAAAAATCGAGCAAATAAGAAGTCGCTCATAAGTTGCATTAAAATCTGCATTTTAAGACCAACATGAAGAAAGCAGTGCATATGGCTGAATGTGCGATTGGACACACTGTATGTCAAAACTAATTGCCGCTCACACGCGATCGTGATTATGGAAATCTCAAAAGCACCCACTAGGAATGAATAGAGGCTCACACGAGCCCACTCATGTGTTAACAACTCCTATAAGGACACACAATGCACGCACGCACACAAGGTGGTTTAGTGGGTCAGATGATGAGACGGTTAAAGATTGCACAAGGGGGGTCCACAGACACCACATGCCCCTCCCTCCTCCCATTAAACATTTTTTTTACTGGGACCGCTCTTCAAAAGACCCGGGGGGTGCCTCGGCTCCAAAACAATAGGTCAAAGGTGTAGGGGAAGAGGGGTTGCCGGGGAAACCGACGAGGATTTTGCCATGGTTGTGGCCATCCGAGGCAGTTGGAAAGCCATCGTATCCAAAGCATACCACACCGTTTGCGAAGAGGCAGCTCGAGGCTGTTTTCGCCGTTCCATACGTATACGCTACGGCGACACTGCGTCGACCACATTCCCAGACAGGCTGAGCCGAGTCTTATCAGCAAAGTGGGCCTGAAGTTTGTGCTTCTGCCGTCCGCGTGTGGCTTCGGGCAGGCGTGGAATCACCCTTCGCATACTGTACATGCGAACTGACTTCACAGCCGAGCGCAAAATACTTAAGCTATAGCCGTCCGCCATTGGCATGCGCTTTATTGGAAGTGGCCGTGGCCTGCTGGAAACAGTTATTGTCGCTTTCTCGTCCTCATTAAGCTAAAAAATGTCACAGTGGGCAGACAAAAGGGGGCCGCATGTACGCGTGCTGTATTGACGACCCTTGGATTGATGAAACAGGATATTGCCATCGAGTTTGTAAAACGGGCTGAAGGTCTCCTTCTGGCCTTCCTTTTCTGCATTCTATATCTTTCTTCTTCCTTCTGAGTTACCTCCCTCCCTCGCCTCCTCCTTGTTCCCGTTGGGCAACACCAAATGGTGCCGTGTCGTCGCATGGAAGAGTTGCGGTTTCCTTGGTAGCAACGCTAACCACTAGGACAAGAATATTCCTTATTTGGTGTTTTTTTGGACCGCATCATAGTGACAGTCTCCCACTTTAAAAGTTGCATAAAAACTATAAATAGAAGATCTGTGTATGTTAGGAGGAGAGATGATGACATCATGCAGGAATGAAGTTGTGTTCAAGGGCTTTTAAGTGAGGTTAGGTATTTTTTATTTTTATTTTTGAAGGCGAGTCCTCAGAGATAAACACGCAGGTCTATCTAATGCGGTGTCTCTCTCTTGGCCCAGGACGGGGGGAGTCTGCTGGACTCCAGCGGGCTTCTGCGGCTCCCGCTCTATACTGCCTGGCTGGAGCTTACGCAGAAGGAGGTAACCATTGACCTCTTGCCTTGCCTCCCCGCAACCCCCGCTGGTGCCTTCCCCCCCACTCCTTGGTGACTCGCTTGTCGTAGAGGATGTTGTAGTTGCCGTCGTTTCGTCGACTTTCTGGTTTGGGAGTTGTTTGTGGACTTTTCCTGTTGTGCTACTTCTCTGTCATGGCAAAGTTTCACCTTGTTGTGACGCTTTATCCATTTGATTACCATTCCGGCTATATTCTTATCGCTCACACTTTTAGGGCGGTCAAACGTAAACAAAGATTGGGTGGTTACCATTTCTTGAATAGTACGTTTTTGTCACTTTTTACGGCGCCTTCTCGGAAATGAAATATTAGCTTGCTAGCTCATGTTAGCTCAGGTAAGTTAGTCTTGTGTGCGTGGGCATTGGTTTTATTTTGCTTCATGAGTCTGCCTGTCAAAAGGCTTGATGAGGGTACAACTCAAACTATGCCCGTGTCACTGGATGACTTTTATTCAAGCGTTCCATCGAGGATACGGTTACCTTTACTTCATGCTTTTGCCCCATCCGAACATTTATTTATTTTTTTTGCTGCTTTGAGAGCTTCCAGAAGACAATGGCCGCCGTCCATCTGTTACGCGGACGGAGAGAAGCGCGAGCGACTGATGGGTACGGCGGTAACGTATAGTCTTGAACGTCGGACATTTTAGCCCTTTGTGCGTGTGAATAATTCACACGTCTAGGTTTACACAGCCACGGGCCAGGTGAGGTAATATGGACACGAATCCGTTGCTGAAGCTCTGACACGCTAACCTGTGTGTGAAGTTGCCAAAAAAAAAAAAATTTACTCCACAGTGCGACCTGTGTGTGTGTGTGTGTGTGCGTGTGTGTGTGTGTGTGTGCGTGTGTGTGTGTGTGTGTGCGTGTGTGTGTGTGTGTGTGCGTGTGTGTGTGTGTGTGTGCGTGTGTGTGTGTGTGTGTGGTGCTCCAAGAGTCCACCAAACAATGGCATTTCCTTCGGCCGGCCCAAATCAAATAAAAGTCTGTGCGCCCGTCTTCCTTTATTATCGGACTGGAGCGGGTGGTCGTCTGCTGCGCGGCCCGCTTGCTTCCTTCCTCGCGCGCAAACACACCCGCTCGCTCTACAAACATCCACACATCCTTCTCCAGACCAAGTCGTCCCTCCATCCGTCTTCACACATTTTCCCAGCTTGTTAGTCCCTAATTTTGATGGTTCTTTGACAAGGCCGTGTGGAAATGTTTTGCATGAAACTCAATCCATCTGCCTTTTTTTTTTTTTTAAACCCTGGCCTCGGGCGTCTTGGCAAAGTCATCATGTTGACAGGAAGCTAATGATGATAGAGGTGTCAAATGGTGTGTGTGGGCTTGTCGCTGAGGTTTGGCCGCAGTGTGCTGTGATGTCATTTCGGCCTGTAGCGTCCCACCCCCCAACTCCTTCTCCCCGCCCCCGCTGGTCTTTTGTGGGTAGCTGCGGGGATCAAGTGCGTCGCCATAGCTGCGGCAAGCCTATCGCCCCTGGAGATGACACCTAAGAGAGAGGGAATCTTCAACTGTCTGTTTGGCTGGGGGGGGCTGTAGCAGAGTCTCACGGGGGGAGCAGGTGGGGGCCGTGCTTGACAGTGTGGGCATTCTTACAGAGGGGGGTCAAAAAGAAGCCTGAAAACTGTATAGAGCGGTGCTTCTCAAGTCCCACCTAAAAAAATACATGTGCAACATTATACATTTATATATTAAATCACAATTGCAATACTGTGGAATTTTTTTGTGTATTTTTCACTTTTTTTTTCCAAAACCATGTGGCCCATCTTTCAGTTTGCCCACTGCTGGTCTTGATTTATTTTTTTTTTCCCCCAAAAACCATGTGACCCATCTTTCAGTTTGCCCACTGCTGGTCTTGGTTCTGTAGCGCCCTCCCCCTCACTCCGTGTTTTTCCTTCCCTCCCTCCCGCCTTCCTCTTTTGCTTCTCATCTTCATCTCATCTGCTTCTTGCTTGACTGAGCTCACAAGGGATGCTGAGATCCTAATCGCTGTCATGACATGCTCCTCTGCCGGTGGTCAGGCAGCTCTGCCTTTTTTTTTTTTCTCCTCCCTTGACTCCACCACACGTTCTCTCTCATTTGTCTTATTTCTGACTCATTTGTTGGCTCCTGGTGGCACGAAATGGGGAGTTGGTAGCTTGTGTCTTTCAGGCTCTCCATTCTGGTCCTGCCCATTTATACGTGTCTATTCGAGATGTGTCCCTCTTTTTTTCCCCCTCTTCCTTTGTTTACAGCCCCGCCTGTATCTCATTACTCTGATCCCATTTAAATCGAAGACAAACACCACTCACTTTTTTTTTTGTCTTTGTAGCGCCACCTCCGAACTGCGGCAGTGTATTCTTGCACATTGTCCAATCCTGTTGACGCACGTTAATTCGTGGAAACATTGTGGCGTTAAACTGCTGTTTGATATTATTAAAAAATGAACAAATAAATGAATATAAAGGCATTTCTAGCCTGATTTTCTAATCTGATCCATATTAGCTGAGTCATGGTTGGAGGTATTAGCCTAGTTTGTAACTGGTAGGTGTGAGCGAGCCGAAGGGCAACAATGGGCCTTTCTTTGACCCGTCGTAAGCCAGAGAGAAGCCAGCGTACTTCAGATTGTGAAACGGGCGAAGTCAGCTCAGAGTCGTGTTTGTGTTGTGCCAAGTTCTTCCACCTTGGAAAAAAAACAAAACAAAACAAAGGCTGAAATGAAGCATTAAGAATCTTAACGAAATCCTCGGTTGAACTGGCAACAAATGGGACTCATTCAGCGTGACACATTCCTCTTAATTTTGGTTTAAAAAAAAAAAAAAAAAAACCATCTCATGTTTACTCCAGCCAAACATCGGGCGCCTGGGGATCCCCCACGGACCCTCCGGGGAGAAAGTGGCAGTGGTTGCCGTGGACGACTGCGACATCTCCATGGCGATCCGCTTCGGGAAGCAGATTGGGAACTACTCGTGCGCCGCCCAGGGAACACAGACCGGACAGAAAAAGTAAAAAGCGATGCAGAACACAATAACTCCTTTACTCCAATAAATGTTATTCAAATGCAGACTCAATTAGAGGACACATTTTAAGAAAATGGCTCATTTGAGGGGGAAAAAAAAACATTCGGACACATAATAGAAGGAAAAAAGCTAGCTAGCATTAGCTCAAGCATTGATACAATCAAACTCGTTCCTGTAGCTATGCTAACAGTGTTAAATTGCTCACAAAAATGCTACATTTTGCAGCTTGACCGAGTCTCGTCTTCAAGAATAGTCACGTTTAAAGTGAAAAATAAAATTAAGTAAATACTTCTTAACTTCCTAATGCGCCATCCGTCCTGCCCGAGTCAGTCTTGACCCGAGAATGCACTGTTTATGCAAACATCTCAGCATTCAGAGGTTAAGGCTTTCTTTGTGCGTTATTGTGTCACATTAAGTCTCTCAAAAGCGGTCGCCGTTTGATGTTTTATAAGCAGCCTTCCCTCCTTACCTGACCCCCAATGCCTGATCGGACTCGCTCTGATGCTAGCAGCTTAGCCTTGTGACAGGCTTAGCGCCATTACCTCACTTGCCTTTTTTTCTTGGGAAGAAAATGCAAAGGCGGTTTCTCACGGTAGTATTTCCTTTTTTTTTTTTTGGACATCTCCTTCAGATCGCTGGACTTGACGGGACCGCTCTTGCTCGGTGGCGTCCCCAACTTGCCCGAGGACTTCCCGGTTCGAAATCGAGACTTTGTGGGCTGCATGAGGAACCTGAGCATCGACAGCAGGGCCGTCGACATGGCTAGCTACATCGCCAACAACGGCACAACGGCAGGTCGGTAAAATTGAACTCGAAAGAGCATTCCCATGAATGCTATCTAACCTGAACAACATTTTAGGGTGCCCGGCGAAGAGAAACTTCTGTACACCCAGCGTGTGTATGAACGGGGGAGTGTGTGTCAGCAAGTGGAACACGTACAGCTGCGACTGCCCCACTGGATATGGCGGCAGGAACTGCGAACAAGGTAAGGAAAAATACAGTGCCAATCACTATACCGCATTAAGCTACGAGTAAAGTCATGTGACACCTTCTTTATCTCCATAAATATCCGTCTTGTCATTTCATTGATATCAGCGGAAATATGTTTTTTTGCGCGTCAGCATTTTGGCTTGATAGGTGTGTCTCCAAATGCAAATGCGCATGCTTCTGCTTGCTTCTGCGTGCCCGCAAGTGTGTTTATATACAGTCGGTGTGCGTGTGTCTGTAGCCCTGCCAGGAAGTAGTTTGTGTGTTTGTGTGCGTAGCTTTGGGAGCCTCCTTTGACTCAAGTGTGACTCATCCCGCAGTCACAACAAATGAGCCTAGAAACGGATGACTGCGCATAAAACATTTTTTTTTTTAGCCTTCTCGTACAGATTTCATCCATGGTGCCACAATTACTGGATTCATCGACAACAAACACGAATTGTGTCCATTTTCCACCTGCGCATGATGTTGTGAATTGTCATACTATTATTGTCATGAAGGCTACAACGGCACCGCTCGTTTCCCGACACGCTGTGCTTGCACATTATGCCGACTTACACACTAAAGCCCCCGTAACACGTGCCCCCCCCCCTAAGGAACAAAAGCGCTGTTTGTGCTGTAATTAGTGCGCGTGTGAGCTTTATTTTTCCGATATTGCCAACAGTGATGCCGTCGCCTCAGTTCTTTGACGGTAAGGCGCTGGTGTCGTGGAGCGAGCCGGACGTCACTATCGCCATCCCCTGGTACATGGGCCTCATGTTCCGGACGCGGCAACCGGCCGGCACTTTGATGCAAGCCAACGCCGGCCCCTCCTCCACCATCAGCCTCATGGTGAGTGACCCCGCCGAGCCTGTCGTTCCGCGTTTCTTTCTTTTTATATATTTTTTAATGCTGACTATTTGCGCAGGTGAGTGAGCAACAGGTGAGAATGGAAGTACTGCAAACGGAACAGATGGTGGCGTCCCTGAGCTTTCCGCAAGTTCGGGTCAACGACGGGGAGTGGCACCACCTGCTGGTGGAGCTGAGAAGCGTGAAGGACGGCAAGGCACTCAGATACGTGGCCGCCGTTTCCTTGGACCACGGGATGTACAAGGTATCGTTTTGGATCGGAGGCGATTCTGTTTTCGGCGTGTGTCTTTTGATTGTTGTTTTTTTCCCGAAGCAGAAGTCAGTGGTGATTGGCAACGACCTGCCGGGTTTGAAGCTCCAAACTCTTCATGTCGGCGGTTTGCCGGGGGAGGGCAACCACGTCAGGAAAGGATTTGTTGGCTGCATTCAGGTCAGCGCAGTGGGCGAAATGGAATTAAAATGACCACATTTCCATTACCAGTTTTAACAAGTACAGAAGTCACGTTGACATCCCCATTTTCTCTATTAGGGAGTCCGCATGGGCGAGACGTCCACCAACGTGGCCAACGTGATCATGTCTCGCGGCCTGAAGATCCGCGTGGAGGAGGGCTGCGACCTGGCCGACCCGTGCGACGCCAACATCTGCCCCGAGAACAGCCACTGCAACGACGATTGGAGCACGCACACGTGCGTGTGCGACCCAGGTAGAGGACCAACCGCCGACGCCCCAAGCAAACATCCCAAACGCTCCATCTCACTGGCACTTTGTCTTGCAGGCTATTTTGGAAAAGACTGCGTGGACGCCTGTCAGCTCAACCCGTGCGAGCATGTTTCCACCTGTGCTCGCAAGCCCAGTTCCTCTCACGGCTATACCTGTGAATGCGGACAAAACTACTACGGACAGTATTGCGAAAATAAGTAAGTCCCTCCTTGAAACGATTTGATTGGCGAGGCCTTAAAATGGATTCCCAACTTTTGTCTTATTATGATGAGCAACGATACATAAGAACGGCTGAAAATTAGACACGGCTAATAGAAAGGTTTCATGCATCCCTTCCTATCGAAGGCAGGATGTTGAATTCCCCGCTGTCGCGCTTGACCGGTCCTCCATAGGTGTTTAGTCTCCGCATGCCTGTTTACCGCCACATGTCACCGGTGCAGAACCGTAGATCGCATCGCGTCTTAGCAGAGAATGCTTGTGGATTGAAATGCTTGAGTCACACTTGGCAAGAAAGGTCTGGAGGAAGTTTATTGTAGATAAACTCCCAAACAGATAAGGAGCAATCCGATTCTCTGCAAAATGGTAATTTAGTAGCCGCACGCAAGATAAGTCAACGTTATCTGATGGTGCGAGCGCAGAAAGATTTGACACTTTGCCTGTGTTAAACCAGGGTGGAGAAGCCGTGTCCTCAGGGCTGGTGGGGCAGTCCCGTGTGCGGCCCCTGCGGCTGCGACACCAGCAGGGGATTTCATAGCGACTGCAACAAGACGACGGGAGAGTGTCGCTGCAAGGTCTGATCCCGATTCATTGACCCCCCCCACTTAGTAGCACCTCAACTTATTTTTAAGTCGTCAACATTCTCTACCGATTCCTGCAGGAGAACCACTACCAGCCGGAAGGAGAAAACACCTGCTATCCGTGTGACTGCTTCTCTGTCGGCTCTGAGCGCCGAACCTGCCACCCGCTCACCGGCCAGTGCCCCTGCAAGGGCGGCATCATCGGCCGCCAGTGCAACCGCTGCGATAACCCCTTTGCTGAGGTCACGCCCAACGGATGCGAAGGTACGTCCCTGGAAATATTCCGGTGGCGGACATGGATGGTCATCAGGAAAGTGTTGTCGAGGCTTCAGCCCGTTTTGAATCGGCGGTGTCAAAACAAAAAGACAAACGGTGTCACTCACATCTGCTGCTCTTGAGCTCACTTTGCGCCTTTGTCGCCGGCCAGTCGAGCAGAAGAGGCGAGCCCGCCGCTTGCGCTCTTTTGGCAGCGGCGGAGCGCACGCTCAATACAGTAGCGCTGAATAGAAGACGGGGGGAAGAATGGCGCTGGCGCTCGGGGTTTGACCTAATAGAACGTGCTGGGACTGTGAAATCGGTCTTGGATCCGTAGGTCACATGGACATTTTTGTGCTCACGTCACATCCGCAGCAGGGAACTGACTAAACCCTTCATTCCTTCCGCAGTGGTGTATGAAGGCTGCCCCAAAGCGTTTGACGCCGGCATCTGGTGGCCCAAAACCAAGTTCGGCCGCCCGGCCGCCATGAACTGTCCCAAAGGATCTATTGGTGAGTCATGTCCAAGGCAATGATGATCGCCAACTGTGGTTTGGGAATCAGCGCCTTAGGGACAACTGAAGTGAGAAGCCTTGGCACCGTCGCCACGGCAACACCTTTGTTGTCACTGCAGACTCATGGGGGAGTTTTTTTTTTTTTGTTGACTTGGGACCCTGACGTTCAGCCTTCAATGAAAACAAGGGGGGTGGGGGGGGGACACTTTGCATGAAAACAAAGCGCTTTCAGCTACGACAGCTTCGCCTTTCACAAAATACACGCAATGCAACATGGCGTACTCAAAAGATTCTTCTTTGTGGGGGTTGTAGTGTAGTATACTGTATGCCTTTTTTTTTTTTGCACCAAATTTATGTGATGATTAATTCTTGTGTGTTTAGGTACCGCCATTCGACACTGCAGTGACGAGAAAGGCTGGTTGTCGCCCGAGCTGTTCAACTGCACCGCCGCCTCCTTCGCTCAGCTCACCAAACTGGTGATGACTGCGCCCCGAATGTCGAATTCATGACCACCTTCACCGGCTGATCTTTTAAAACGACTTCTCCTCGCCCAGAACGAAGACCTCCGTCGAAACGGCTCCAGGATGGACGGCGAGCGCTCTGGTAGCATCGTGCGCTCGCTCCGCGGCGCCACCGGCGACGTCAGGGGTTACTACGGCAACGACTTGAAGACGGCCGCTCAGCTGCTCAACCACGTGCTGCGCTACGAGAGCCGGCAGGCGGGATTCGAACTCGCTGCGGCGAGGGATGCGGAATTCAACGAGGTAGGAGAGACGATTACTTTGCAGCACTCTCGTTAATGGAACGATTTCTTTTGACGGGGCTGTGGGACCGTGACACTAAAACAATACGTGTCGTTAATGGACTCTCCGACTAGAATTTGGTTCGAGCTGGAAGTGCCATACTGGACCCGGACACGAAAGCGCACTGGGAGCAAATCCAGAAGACAGACGGCGGCACTGCCCACCTGCTCCGGAATTTTGAGGACTACGCAAACACTCTTGCGCGGAACGTGAGGAAAACCTACCTCAAACCCTTCACCATTGTGACGGACAACATGAGTGAGTAATACGACGCGCGGTATGACGCCACAGACTTGTCGGTGGTGAGATGATCTTCCGTTTTGCCTCCTGCAGTATTTTCCGTGGACTACCTGGACGTGACGGACCCCCGTAAGGCGACGTTCCCCCGCTTCCACGACATTGAGGAGGAATACCCGGAAGAGCTCGAGTCCTCTGTGCACTTCCCGCACTTCAACCTCCAACGCCAGTGGCAGCGAGGTAAGAAATCGACACTCGCGTCGATGCGTCAGTCTCTTGTGCTTTCTTTGCTTCTTCACCGATGCGCTTGCCTGAATCAGCGGACCCCACTACGGCGCCCGCAGCCCAGACCGGGACCCCCCCGATGGAGGTTCACACATCGTATGACAGGAGCCGTCGCCACCTCGTGCCAGCTGTCCATCTCCCGGTTGCCGTGGTGATAGTGTACAAGTCACTGGGGACGCTGCTTCCGGAAAGATTTGACCCGGATCGCAGAAGTCTAAGGTAGACACATTTGGCAGATCTTTTCACCTTACACGGATCAGGGTTTTACCCGATTTGGATTTGGATTTTTATTTTGGATCAAATTTATTCCGGATAAAAGGAGGCAATTTCTTCCCTGATGTGTCGTCTTCCCAGGGTCCCGAACCGCCCGGTGATCAACACGGCAATCGTCAGCGCCGCTGTACACAGCGAGGGTCCCCCTCTCCCGTTGATTTTGGACCCTCCCATTACCCTGGAGTACTCACTGCTGGAGACGGAGGAGAGGACCAAGCCCGTTTGCGTCTTCTGGAACCACTCCATTGCGTGCGTTGGACACCGAAACCTCATCGTGTGCCATTGTTCCTTTTTTTGCATCATCGTCGTTGTCGATATGCGTGTTTAGGATCGGAGGGACGGGCGGTTGGTCCTCCAAAGGCTGCGAGGTGCTTGAGAGGAACAACAGCCACATTAGCTGTCAGTGTAACCACATGACCAGTTTCGCCGTGCTCATGGACGTTTCCAAAAGAGAGGTAGCGAGGTCACATGTTCACGGATTGGATCATTGCGGCAACCTTCTCTCTCTCTCTCTCTCTCCGCTCCTTTTCGCAGCACGGCGACGTTCTCCCCCTGAAGATCGTCACCTACGCCACGGTGTCCGTCTCCCTGTTTTTGCTCCTGCTCACCTTGATCCTGCTGTGCCTGCTGCGCCGGCTGCGCTCCAACCTCCACGTCATCCACAGGAACCTGGTGGCGGCGCTCTTTTTTTCCGAGCTCGTCTTCCTCCTCGGCATCAATCAGACGGACAACCCGGTGAGAGGAAATGTGTCATGATTATTATTATTATTATTTTTTTTTTTTACTGGCTCACCGGTTCCTCCATGAAGTATGCACCTTTTTAAATCATGCAAGCGCAGTAATGCATCGTAAATAATTTTGCTAAACCCCAATCGGAGAACTCATGTTCTCAAATAAAATGCCAGTAGTAGCTTGGAACGTTTACAGTTTGCACTCACTCTTCATGTGGGATCATAAGATGTTGGAATACTTTGAAGTCTGCACGCACGCACGCACGCACACACACACACACACACAGTCACACACACACTCACACAAGCACATGCACCTCCCTTCGTGGAGACATGCTGCGACTGGTACCTGTGTCTAGAAGCAGGCCTCATAGCGGTAGACCCTGAGGCAAGCATTCTAATTTAACCTGATAAATCTCTCCCATGTGTCTTTTTTTTGGGGGGGAGTTGGACACTTTTCATGTCTTGGGGAGTCATTACAGTGGGATTTAAACGTGCTTTTAGTCTACCCTGGTGGAGATAAGACCTCTTTGTACCTTCAGAGTTGGGGCTAATGGGTCATTGTTGGTGTTCTGGCACTTCACATCGACATCCAGCGCTTGTAACCATTCATGAAGCGTCCCTGTGTAATTGAACAGGTGGGGTGGGGGGGGTGGACCACATGCAGGATGATTGATCAGGCTGCCAAATTAGTTTCTCGGGCTTTCTGATCTCGCCCGCCATAAATACAGATATCGCAACTATTCTTTTTAAGTGCATTCCTGCTTTCAGTCTAAAATAACGTCATGGAAAGCGGGAGGGAGGAATTTTAAACTCTATGCTCTTTTTTTTTTTTTTTTTAAATTCCTCCCTTTGCAGTTCGTGTGCACAGTCATAGCCATCCTCCTGCACTACTTCTACATGTGCACCTTTGCGTGGATGTTCGTGGAGGGTCTGCACATCTACCGCATGCTGACGGAGCTGCGCAACATCAACCACGGCCACATGAGGTTCTACTACGCCATGGGCTGGGGCATTCCGGCGATCATCACCGGTAAAAAAAAAAAAAAAAGCTTCACTTTTAACCAGCTTCCCGGACTCTTCATTGGGTTTAGTTCTTCATGGATCTGTTTTGGGTTCCTTGTGTTTTAGGCTTGGCCGTCGGCCTGGACCCGCAGGGTTACGGGAACCCCGATTTTTGTTGGCTGTCCGTGCACGACACGCTCATTTGGAGCTTTGCGGGACCCATATTTGTCGTGGTTTTGGTGTGTGTTTTTGCTCTGACCTAGTAAACCCTGCAAAGCATCAGCACAGAATTCCTTCCGATTTTTAAAACATTTTTTGTATCCATAGGTGAACATTGTGATCTTTATCTTGGCCGCGAAGGCTTCCTGTGGTCGCAGGCAGAAGGCGGTTGAGAAGTCAGGCGCGATGTAAGCGTCGATGTTCCTTACGAATATCACATATGAATTATAATCCCATGAGATAAAGTAAAGACTTCACATTTTAATCTTCTGCCGTGAATCTTGGTGTGTGTGTGTGTGTGTGTGTGTGTGTACCTCCTTAGCCCAGCTCTTCGCATGGCCTTCCTGCTGCTGCTGCTCATCAGCGCCACCTGGCTGCTGGGCCTGATGGCGGTCAACAGCGACGTGCTGACCTTCCACTACCTGTTTGCCGGCTTCAGCTGTCTGCAGGTGATTCCCGAGTGCCACTACAAACGTGCCACTTGCGCGCAGTCGAGTGTCAAGACGGCGTTGATTGCGAAAGCAAACCGCCTGACCTCCGCGGTGCAGTTTGGAGCTGCCGTTGAACGCAATCGTCTTCGGTTCACAGGGCATCTTCATCTTCTTCTTCCACATCATCTTCAACAAAGACGTGAGGAAGCATCTCAAGAACGTCTTCACGGGGAAGAAGAACTTCGCCGAGGAGACAACCGCCACGCGGGCCTCTTTGCTCACAGTGAGGAACCGCTTGCATTTTTTTGTGTGTGTGTGTGTGTGTGTGTGTGTGTGTGTGTGTGTGTGTGTGTGTGTGTGTGTGTGTGTGTGTGTGTGTGTGTGTGTGTGTGTGTGTGTGTGTGTGTGTGTGTGTGTGTGTGTGTGTGTGTGTGTGTGTGTGTGTTTGCGCTTTTTCGCTGACTCGTCGGGGTGTTTGGCAGCGCTCCCTGAACTGCAACAACACGGACGACGGGCACGTGTACTGTGCCGCCATGGGCGAGTCCACCGTCTCCTTGGACAGCACGCTCAGGTCAGGAAAGAGCCGCAGCAGCTACCGGGCTTACGCACTCTGGAGGTACAGCACGCCCACTGACCGCATGGCTGCTTCCACTTAAGTCTCTCTGCGCATGCTTGTTTCACAATCACTTAACACGACATTGCTCTGTGATGCATCCCCCAACTCTTGACAAATGTCCCTTCAATTATTTTTCTCTGTGATCAGATCTGTTAAGTGAGCCAGGGCACTCGTTCAGCAGCTTCAGAGGGGTTTAACAGGTCTTGGATTAGGCCCGTGCTCGTAAATCTGTCGTCGGGGTAATATGAGCTGACCCCGAGGTTAAAGGATGCCGTGGGCGGGCGGGTGG
>NW_017805501.1:76840-103529 GCF_001891065.2 Hippocampus comes | reverse complement strand
TGTGTGTGTGTGTGTGGGTGTGTGTGTGTGTGTGTGTGTGTGTGTGTGTGTGTGTTTGCGCTTTTTCGCTGACTCGTCGGGGTGTTTGGCAGCGCTCCCTGAACTGCAACAACACGGACGACGGGCACGTGTACTGTGCCGCCATGGGCGAGTCCACCGTCTCCTTGGACAGCACGCTCAGGTCAGGAAAGAGCCGCAGCAGCTACCGGGCTTACGCACTCTGGAGGTACAGCACGCCCACTGACCGCATGGCTGCTTCCACTTAAGTCTCTCTGCGCATGCTTGTTTCACAATCACTTAACACGACATTGCTCTGTGATGCATCCCCCAACTCTTGACAAATGTCCCTTCAATTATTTTTCTCTGTGATCAGATCTGTTAAGTGAGCCAGGGCACTCGTTCAGCAGCTTCAGAGGGGTTTAACAGGTCTTGGATTAGGCCCGTGCTCGTAAATCTGTCGTCGGGGTAATATGAGCTGACCCCGAGGTTAAAGGATGCCGTGGGCGGGCGGGTGGGCGGGGAGAAAGGTGGCGTGCCGCCTGGTACCGGAGGCCCGTGAGCAGGCTTGATGTAGGCATGAGATTGGAGCATAACTGCAGAGAAGGGAATTTATGACTGACACGCGCATGCATTTGTCTTTGTGGCTCTTGTTCAAAGAGTTGCAATGTATTTTGTCCTCCAGCCAAATTCTCCTCAGCTTCAGGTGCACAGCAAGGAATGCAAGAACTGACATATGAATGGTCTTTAAAAATTCCCTTGATTCCTTCTCCGTCTTTTTTCGTCAAAGCAGGGAGGAGTCGGGCCAGAAGCCCAGCGTCTCATCCGGAACGGCCAAAGGGCACACCGATCTCGACGGGCCTCTCTTCCACAGAAGTGGCTCCAAGGCAGATGGTGAGTGTGTAAAAAAAAAAAAAAAAAGGATTGAAGTTGAATGTTTTCATCTCACCGCGCCTCCTTCTCCTCGCGTCAGACTCCGACTCGGACAGCGAGCTGTCGTTGGACGAGAACAGCTCCTCCTACGCCTCGTCGCACTCGTCGGACAGCGAGGACGACGACATGGACGTCAAGCCCAAGTGGAACAACGAGAGGCAGCCGGCTCACAGCACGCCTAAAGGTAAGAGTTTTTGTTTTAAGGCACTCGGGGGAACATTACTGTAGAGCAGCAGATGATGAATTATTTCTGCTCGTTGCCATGAGTTGATCATGGGGATGAACGATCAATCCAAGTCAAACCAACATACTACAGTAGCAACAAAGAATACGACAGAGGTTGCCGTTAACCTTTCCATCATTGAACATGGCCGAGAAGTCATTGTTTAACGTACCATACACAGGCATGATTTCAGGAAATCAAGTGTACACATATCAAACTTACCCAGCACATACAAGCAGGAACAAACCTCAACACTTAGCCAAGTTTGATTTAATAAATAATGCAACAACTGATTGAAAAAAAATAAATAAATTCAGTCCCTTTATTTTAAAACAGCCAAAAAAAAAAAGGATCAAATTAAGGCAAAAGTGTCGTTTTCCAAAGTAAAAGCAAATGTTTTATTTTGAGTCAACACAAACATAGAGGCAACAATTAATCGAAAATGTATCAATTATCAAATTAATTGATTATTATTTTTGATAGTTGATGAAGACATTTTTCATTGTTAACCGTTTACCCTTCCAGTATCCAATCACGTGACGCCGTACTGGCCGACGGACGCCGCCACGGCCAGCGACAGCGAGGAGCCCGGCGCTCCGGAGCGCCTGCGTGTGGAGACCAAAGTGAATGTGGAGCTCCACCCGGAGAGCAAGATCAACCACATCGGGGACCGGGACAGGCTCGAGACTTCCCCTCAGGACCAAGACAAGCACGTGGCCGGAAACACTAAGGAGGCAATGATGCCCGCCGGTCAGACCAATAGCAACCACCAGCCTGAACAGAGAAAAGGTCAGAGAAATTCCGTTTTTTTTTTTTCTTCCAACTACAAATCCAAAAAAGGATGCCAACTGATCTGTTGCTGCCAGGGATCCTGAAGAACAAGATCACCTACCCGCCCCCTCTGACCGACAAGAACATGAAGAACCGTCTACGGGAGAAGCTGAGCGACTACAATTCGCCCACCATCACCTCGCCACCGCCAAACTACAACATGGCCACCTCCCCGTCCCCGACGTCGGTCAACATCATGGCGCCGTCGTCCCGCCGGCCCTCGCTGGCCTCCAGCGACGGCGGTCGCCCCGGCAACAACGGGTCGCTGGTCAAACCGCCCTGGCGATGCACTTGAAGTCGGCGACGGTCAACGGCACAGACTCAGAGTGAGTGGAATATATATATTGGTATTATATCTCCATTTTATATGAATATACAAATAGAGGACGCGGTACATAACTAAATATAGATAATATAAAATGTAGCAATTTTTTTTGGTTTATATTTATTTCATTTTCATCATTTAAATTAAAATGTGTATTTAATTACATTTTTTACTTTGCTTAAATTTATTTTGCATTTATTAACCTTAACGAGTCTTCGATCTGACCTGTTAGGGACATCCAGACCAGCCCACCGTTATGAGAGGAGGAGACCGGACCCCCGGGAGAGACCCACGAGTCCGGAGATCAGTATTAACCCAGTCGAAGGAAAGAAGGAATGATAAAGGGAACAAGAGGGAGGAGGAGGATGGAACCCGGAGTGCCAAATGCATCAAAGGAATAAAAAGGGGGGGGCGGGGAAGCAGAGACTCGAAAGTTGAAGACGCCCCCCTTGGAATGTATTGCAAGTGTGACTGGTAGGAAACACGTTGGTACATTAGTCCCATAGGATTTCAAAGAAGGCAAAAAAAAAAGTGCTCCTTTTGTTTTACTTTTGAACTCGGAGAAAAGCTCTCAAATTTGGTGAAAAGATGGCGGAAAAGCATCTACTTTTTTTTTTTTTTTGAATCAAACTTGAACAATCAGGAGATGAGCATTGAGGCCTCCCAAATGCGTTTTATGTTGAGAAGAAAGAGCACTAACGGAAGGATGGAAACACTGAAGCACTATAAAGCCGTTTTTCACATTTATCGTGAAGATTCTCGATGGAATTCTCCAGTTGGAAGACCAGAATCCACCTCGCAGCTACTCTTTAAGTTATGTTTACCACTCACAAGGGTGCCTTCGTCTTGTTTCCGCCTGTGTGATCAATATTGTTTAATACGTGGTTATTTTTGTAACGTTGGGACACTGGAAATGTTTTGTAACATAATGTATATTTATTTTTTACGGTTCTAAGACACTGGAGTTAAGTCTGACAAATTAAAGATGTTGACTTTGTACTTAATGTTTTTGTTTTTGTGTGTGTGAGTGCCACCCGAGAGATGAAAGAAGAATATCGGTGAGTGCCGATAAGAACGTTACCTTACAAGGTTATGGAGCTGTTCCAGTCTCCCCTGACATTATTTGCATTTTTTCCACTGCTCAGACCACTCACACGAGGCCCGCCGGCACTCTGAGGTAAGCCCCCAGATATTGTCCAGTACATTAATGAGAGGAATGTTTTTCTGGGGTTTACGTGGCAGATTGGGGGAGAGGCAGTACGGCGTTATGCAGGTTGGGGATGAGGCATGGGCTCTTCATAAATTGGGATAAAATCAACACTTGGCTCGATTTGATTCAGTTCACACGTCTGCTGCCATCAGGCAAGCATATTATGTGAAAGGTTCGAAGGCCGAGTCAGGTTGCAAGCCAACTTGGGGCTTTTGTTGTCTTAGCCACTGATGCCTCCCTTCAAATTGAAAGGATATTGAACGTATAACATATTTGTGTGTCACATATTTATTTGCCTAATGAGACACGGGTATTAAACTACGTTACTTTATTCATGCCAAACAAGTACCTAGTAACGAGAATTTACAGGTGAGCCAACCACCTTATATATTAGAAGTGCAATTCTTCCATCTAGTGGAGGGTCCGATAATATAATTGAAATTCTCTTTTGCGACAGGCTGCTGCCATCTCGCGGCCAATAATCGAAATTGATCCTTCACAATAGGAAATAGCCATGAAATCTCAGTCGGCCTTTTCTTAAAATGTGACGGGATACATAGTACAAAAGTCAGTAAATCCACCTTATTTGTATAGCCGCACTTGATTTTTCCAATAAAGAAAATACCAAGTTACTGTATATTAACCATAAAAATAATAACATAAAAAATAATCCCATTGCTATTCATGGTTGTCCAAGAGATTAAAAAATTTTTGAATTAATATAAATAATTGATCCGAATTAATGGATTATAACCCCCAACCCCACCTTGTTTTTCGTGAAAAACTCGTATTGAATGGTTATCTGTGCTTTTCCGGTCCGTTGTGACGTAACAACTCTGTTAATTGGCAAAACAACCCCTGCACCGACCAAAATATAGTTACATAGAAACGTTAATTATACCACATGGTCATTTAAATGAAAATTTGGCATGACTTGTATGTACTTATGCTTACCATTTTTTTAAACATTTGTTTATTTGACAAATTGTGCACGTGGGGTCTCCCTCCCTATGCGAAGCCACTTTAATATGTCCCTCTGACGTCACTTCCGTGGCCCTTCCCTGCCTGTCACCAGTGCGAAGACGAAGCTAGCGGTTTCACTGCACGCCTCGGGCTGAGGCTAACGGTGCTGGCTGACGCTACCGGCGGCACTTTTCATTCTCAGCTGGAGCGACGACACTGGTATTTTATTTTTGTTTCCTGCCTTCTCCGCCTTCCAGCACACGCGCACAAAAAAGAGAAGTGATCCTTTTGGACGTTGCCGTGATGGACTGACTGAGCGACGGGAGCATATATTTTTTTTTTTCACCGCGACACTGGCGGTCCCCTTGGACGTCCTGAGCAGCAGGTGTACTGACGGATAAACGAAGGACAATCTCAGTGTTCATGAAACTTTGCTACGATTTACGCGCTGGGTAAGAAAATATGTCTTTTATTTTAAAAAGGGGTACTTGGGGCGGTTTGTGTGGCACGTGCCGTGGTGTTGCAGTCAAGCTGACAAAATGACGGTGTATTTTTATATTTCATGCGTCGTTTGCTTAATTAAAAAAAATGAAATCGTTAACCAAAATTAAATGTGTACCGTGATAGCGGCAATTCGCCGCTACGTTATGCTAGCTGGGCCTTCTGTAGTGGTTCAACAGTATCAAAATATTTATCGTCCTCCTCCACGACCACTTACTTAATTATACTTGATTGTTTTTCATGTCCACGAACAACCTCTATAACCGAATCTAAAAAAAATGTTTTGTGGAATATTTTAACAACTGAAAAAAATCTAATAAATAGAAAAAAAGATCTATAAAACAGAATAAAAAAAAACAACAGAAATGAACGCCACCCCTCAAACGTATTTTGAAAACCAGGAAAAAAAAACATAAAATTGAAAACTTTGAAATACAGAAACCGAAAAGTAATTAAAAATCAAAGCCTCACCCCCAAAATTGAGAGCAAAAATATAACATCCACATCTTTACCTTTTAGCTTGCAAAAAAATCTTACAGATATTTCAAAGTGGGTATTGTGGTGCATTCTTAGTGCACGTAGGAAGCTCGAATGGTTCAAATTCCATGACGCCTCTATGCCACATGCCGCAAAAAAAAAAAAAACGTACTCCCACTTGACATTGGAAGGAAAGCAGATTTGTCTGTCAACCCCACTCGGCCCACCTACACTTGATTTATAACAATCATGACCCATACTTCATTTTATGTGAGGGTTGTTGCATTTTTCAATCTGGATTTGAAAACAGCTGTCCACTCCCCACTGTATTTTCCACTTGAGAAATTGACCTGCTGTTCACAACCTATCGATCATCTCTTGTTTATGTAACCGCCGTGATGATCTAATCGCAGCATATGAGTTGGCAGCAGTAATTACATGATGAACATGTTTGCTAAACATCATTATTTTGAGTGCTGAGTGACTAAAATAAGCCCCAGACCTGACCCGGTGTTGCCTTTGCACATTTTGGGTTTGCTCAACCATCTTGACGTTGGCCCCAAGGCATTTCTCGAACATTCCTTGATCACATCCACCATGGAAAGTACGGTGTGTAGCACACATACTGCAAGTAGATGTCAAAAATGCAAACATGCTTCTCTACCATCACCACTTGGGATGCTTAATCTGCAAGAGTTATTTTAATCCCTCTCTTTGTCAAGGAATCGCCCACGGGGAGAGCCCAGATAATGAGGGGATGACCTAGTATGTTGTTTTGGATGGAAATCGCGATATTCAGCGGGGGGATCGCAGATTGTTTTTAAAAATCGTTCAGCCCTACTTCTATATGATGCATTCTATTTTTGACCTGCTGATATAGGGCGGGTTTACTTCTGGAGAGCCTTTTTATAGCGCGTAATCCACAGGCAGCTGTGATTGGCTGGCGCGCCGTCTGTGACCTGCATGGCCGACCGACAGTAGCCTCCATTTACTATAGGTCATTGGCAGAAGATTACACAGGCACACTCTTCTACTATGCGTATGATGGCCAGAAGTTATTTCTAAATAGTAACACTTAAAATAGTTAACGTTCTCCAATTCATTCCGATAGTTCAATCTTTTTTTCCCCCCCAGTGTCATTGCTTCCATTTTTTCAGTTTCACCTGTTAAAATGATGGCAGCATTTGGCTCTCGGGGAAGTACTCGCAGGGGCTTTTGGGGCAAGCTCAAAAGTGTCGTGTGTTCACTTGCTCATTTCACCGTGACACGGTGCGGAAAAAGGAAGTGTTTAATGACCTGCCACTCGCGCCATTTCTATTCGCGTTCTCCCGGAGGCAACACCTGCCCACCGGTTGAAGCTGCAGTCTCAGGAGCCCGCGTGGGTGGGCTGTCTACAAATAAATCGAAAAGGAGCAGGTCGCTACAATCATGTCGCATCGGGAAATACTCGACTAGACTCTTTATTTGTTTTCGGGTGCATCTCAGCTCACTCAGGCTACGCAAATTGTAACGGCAAGTCTCTGTTTATATTTCAATTTTATTCAGAGCAGCTATGTTATGTAAGGACATGAATGTTTGATCGGCATCGATTCAAATCAGGATTGGTTGCAGCAGCAGACGAATGAATGAATGAAGAATGCAGCGGGACTATTCTCGTCTCCCTCAAGCCTCCAGCAGGTCGTGATGTAAAATTTAAAACCTGTATGACAGATGATGTGTATTATACAACAGGAACACTCCAAATCGAAATTGGGCATGATGACATTTTTCAAGTGCTACATTCGGTTCGTGACGTCACTCGTTTGTTTTTGTATTTTATATTACGCTTTTATTTTTCGTTTTATGAACAACAAAAAGCGGCTGGTGAACAGTCTGAACCGGGTTGCCAACAGTCAATATAGCATGAGAGTTTTGCCTGCTCCCCTGCAATCACTCCCACCATGGAAATGAGGCCAACTGATGCGCTGCGGTCACGTACGTGTCAGACGGGTGAAAAGGATATGGTTGTCACGGGTTACAAGCGCGCGCATCCTGTTCAGACTGAAGGCCGACTGTCACAACGCTGTGCTTGTGGTTCCCCTCCCCAACAGGGTTGCCATCCGCCATGTTAAGCTAAAGCCCAGGTGCGCGGTGTTGACCATGCTCAAGCGCCTGGACAAGATCCGCTTCCGAGGCCCGAGGACGCGGGACGACTTCCCCGAGCTGGGCGACTCGCCGCCCGCCTCCGACAACGAATGTAGCGACGACGTGCCGCCCAAGCGCGCCGCCAACGACGAGCCTCCGCGAGACCCCGTAGGTGCTTCTCAAAACACGACACAAAACTGTTTTCGCTGTTTTAGCCTTGACGGACCCCGGATGCTTTTGTCAAGGTGGTATTTTAAGGCACTCATGAATTATTCTGCTTGAACATGCGGCTCGGATCTCCACACCCGAGCAGTTGGAAGATTGCTTTTGCTTCATATTTCCGAGCCACCTCGGTGCTATCAATCACGATTTCCCAACCCTTAGTGACCCCCCCACCCCAAAAAAAAAACAAACAAACAAAAAATAGTGCTTGTTTGCTCTCTCACTGTTTTCTTTTTTCCTAATAAGCAAAACATTCAATATGTAAAGACCAACATGTCAAATCAAACTCGAGAGCCCGCTAGCTTCATGCTAACATATCATGTAAAGCGCCATAGGCTGGCTAACGTAAATTAGCATACATGTTGCTGTCATCATAAACATTCAAACAACTACTAGTTTAACGCACACATGTCGCAAATACAAACATGACAAATGGTACTCACAGGAATGGATCTCGTATTCTCTCTGTTGTGTATTTTTTATTTTTTTCACGGAGCCTTTATGATGTATTAATAGCACGCAAACTGCAAAGCACCCCGGAGATTGCATTCTTACTTTGAATTCTCTTCCCATCTATTTTCTCTCCAGTGACTCCCAGATCACTCACCAAATTCCGACAATGACCCATTCAAGTGTTTTCACGTGCGTTTTAATTGCATACACTTGAGCTTTGCTTTGCCGTGAGCGCGACGGCGTTGGCCCACGCCGCCTGTGTCAGCCCGCCGGGGAGAGCGTCATTCGCGTCACCACGCAGATGACTCACAGCCAGAAAAGCTAAAATAGGCACTGTGCCACACACACACACACACACACACACACACACACACACACACACACACACACACACACACACACACACACACACACACACACACGTGTGCACAATCCCCGGACACATTCGACATTACGGCTGCGAAAGTCTCCCCCTGGTACGCAAATGGCTCAGTCGAAACCCACGCAGGCTGCACTGATGTCACGTCACTCGGCTCATGTGAGGTGATGCGTTTAGCCATTGCAAATTCACTGGGCTCTCGCTACCCTTTTTTTTTATTTTTTTTTTTTAATTTGCGCGTCTTCTCTCGAAAAAGCCAATAGCGAGTTTAGAAAGTAGTAGTTGTTACTGGGGGACTGCTAATTTGCACTTCCACACACGTGGCTGATCATTACCACCCCCAGCGGGCCTTTAAAAGCGGGAACGTTAGCTTCTCGAGCAGGGGTGGGTTGAAAAAAAAAACCAAAACAAAACAAAAAACACTACTTCTGAAATTAATATAATCTTTTAAAAAATATTTTGCACATATTTAGAACTTTCATTTTATGCAACAACAAAAAAAAGCACATTTCTTGTGCGTCTCTAATAATGGTTTTGAACCGATTCACAGCCTACTTCCATTTTTCCAAGATTCGCCTTGGACACGCCGAGTGCAAGCCGAGGCTCGACCTAACGTAACCCCTCTGCCGAGGCAGCCCGATTGATTGAAAAAGCTGCGAGAGTGGCTGTGAAATGAATTACAATCGCTATTAATACTGAGTCCTCGGCGCCGCCGAACCTCATTTGGTGAAGTTTTTCATCAGCGTATGTCACCTCCTGGCATATGGCTTTCGTCCAATTATGTTTTTTTTTTTTTTTGCCCCTATTGATGAGCAGGTTTTATTCCTCTTCTCTCCCCAACTGCATTGTCAGGTGATTGTTGGCGGGAGGGAAAGCCTCTGCAGTGTGTGCATGCGTGTGCGTGTCTGCCTCTTAAAGGACCCGAGCCGAGCCGTCGCCGCTTGCGCCAGCATCCCTCCTTTTGTCCCTGCATGTCCCTCATCCTTCGCGTCAAAGCCAGCCGCGTTTGCGCACGTGTTGCGAAAAGAGGAGCCCCCCCCCTCCCTTTTGTTTCCCCCCCCCCCCACCTCTTTTCTCAGCCAGACCTGAACTGAGGAAGGGGAAACGCTAGTGTGAGTCATGCGTAGTGTGTGTCGGCTCGGGAGAGGTTTTGTAATGGTAGCCCGAGACTTAAAATCACCAGAAAGGGATTTTTTTTCCTTCATGAATAATTGAAAGATGTTTTTCTTTGTGTGTGTGTGCATGTGTGTGCGCATTCACAGGCTGGTTCAGGGTCTCCCATCATGGCCGCGGCGATCCAGGACTTTCAGAGGTCAGAGTCGGAACGGCTGAACGAAGTCAAAGGACACTTGGAAATTGCCTTACTGGAGAAACACTTTCTACGTGAGTACACGTACCTCTGCGTATCCAGTTTTTGCTCAAGACGGTGCCATTAAAATATGACTTTGCTGCCATATTGTGGCACCTTGGTGCCAGTGAACTATGTCGAAGTGAGCCGCGGAGCTTCATGTAACACGCGGCTGCCGTTTTGTGACATCCTGTTGCTGAGGAACTATGTCGGAGTGACTTAAGGATTCGCGTAGTGCTTCGCCGCCATCTTTTGGCATCTGTAGAAAAATTGAAATGCTTTCCGGGCGCACTTTATACCACAACGGACCTCATGAATAGAAAAGAAGCGCCCGCTGTGTCTCGCCAAGTTGACCGTTGCACCTTGGAGCAGGTCGGCAGGATCGCATAATGGACGGCGGCGCTTCGCTTCCGTCCTTTTTTTTCCCCCTTTTCATTGCTCCACGTCTGTTTGGCGGCGAATGCGAAAAAGACAGGCGAGTGTGTGAAAGAGAACACCTCGGGCCATGTCCTCTCTCTCTCAAAAAGCCTCCTGCCGGAGCGAAAAGAGCCCGTCAAGATTCACGCTGGATGGGCTTTGCCGCCCCAGGTGGGCTCGTCTTGCTTCCTCCTTGGCTTCTCCTCTGCTTCTCGTCTTTCTCGTTGACTCTCACGGCTCTTTGGGGTCTCTGCCAGGCCTTTGCTTTCAGCGGCTCGCTTTTTGACTCACAGATGTGATCATCACGCAGGTGACTCCGCAGCCAGCTTGGCCACAGAAAAGATGGCTGCCGCTCTTTGCCTTGGGGGGCACGAAGCTCCTCTCGCTCTCTCTCGTCCTTTCACACGTCTTTTGGCTCTCCTTCTCAAAATAATGCCGGGACCCACACCGCCTGCGAAAATAAACACCCCCGCTTTTAGAAGTGTATTGTGTTGTGGTCCGCACCGGACTTACGCGTTTCCATTCTAAATGGTTTGCGGACACGGTGACCCATGCCCTTCCTTTGGCATTGGAAGCCATTGCCCGGTGCTTTACTCGGGTAACTTAATTGATTAATATGGAACCATGGAAACATGAGATCCCCAAAAAGATGCTGGTCCTCCTTTTTTTTGAATGTATTTTCAAATCATTTAGTCTATTTTTTTTCCTGTTCACAAGTGTACCTGGAAGAATTTCCTTGTTGGAGCGCTCTGTAACATCAGGTGATGTTTGTTGCCCTCGGGTTAGCGTCCACTTCCTGTTTCCTTCTCAACCGACAGTCTCCATTGAAACCTCCCCCGTCGGGTTGGATGCTTGGTTTCATACACACCGCCCCCTCTTTCCTCTTTCTGTCTGACTGTTCTATTTTCGTCCAAGGTGGTCTTCCCGTTCGAGGTTTTTTTTTTTTTTTTTTTGTTCCTGCCACTTGTGATGACATTAGCTAATGAGGTATCTGTATGGAAACAAGTCCAGCATCCCTTTCAGTGTATGACAATATGGAATTAGCATCGCGTGCGTCAAGTAGAGCACCGTATGGGGTAAAAAAAAACAATCGATACGGTTCCTTTATCAGGCTGTTTCTGAAGGCCGAACGGCGCGATGCATTAGCCACGTCAATAGCGCAACCCCGTATCCTCCAACGAATCACAAGAAGGGAACGTGTCAACTAAGGAAGCTTCCTTCGGGGAAAGCCACTCTTAAGACGACTCGCCTTTTTGCCTCACGCAATCTAGGCGCGGGCGAGCGAGGGGAATTGTTGTTGTTTCCAACGAGATGATTGAAAGCGATCTCGTTCGGGGTCGCGTATGGAAGGTCATTGCGACGGAGCGTTCTATACTGACCAGGCGATCAATGTTGCTGTCCTAGCTGCTGTTCCATTTCATGCTGTGATGAAAACACACACACACACACACACACACACACACACACACACACACAAACTTCTGCGGTGAAACATCAGAGCACAGCTGAAGGTCACTTTAGATCCAGAGATGAATCACATTAACCGAGTGACGCCATCAGGGTGTTATTTGTACACTGCTAGTCAGATATTTAAAAAATCTTCAGTGCGCCTTCATTAAAGCATGCAGTGGTGTTTTTTTTTTTTTTTTCTCAAAAGCTTCATGCAAGTAAGTGTGTCTAATGGTGCACAACCTTTTCTAAAATGATCATATACTCTGAAATGTTCATCCATGCTTTCTCGGAACCCGTCGAGCGGGCGACTCCGTGCTCCTCTCGCCTTTGCGTTCTCGGCGGAGACGAGCAGATGGCTGAACGCGAAGCCTGTGTCATGCGGCCGCCCGCGAGGTGAGGGCTGATTTGGCTGTGAAGTCAGCAAGTTGTGGGGACAAAGGGAAACGAAGGGATGAAAGCAGAACTTAGGTCACTTGCGAGACGTGCTGGCCAGAGCACAAGAAGCCACTGACGGTCACAAGACGAAATGAAGCCGGATGACACTTCCTCCTTTCGTGTTTTCATGGCTTGACACTCAATGATAGTTTGTTTTTTTTTCCCCCCCTCCCTCGCCAAGATTGCCACAACTGAGACTTGGCTTCTGTCTCTCGCTCCGTGAACCTTAATGACCCCCACCTTCATCCAATGAAAAGCGCCATTGTTTCCTGCGCCTGATTGGAAAAGTTCACACAGTACTTTTCCCCCTTTCGGGCCTTGGCAAACCTTGATGAAATGTGATTTTTTGCCGGCTTGTGTAAATGCAATCCATAGAACTCGAAACGTGCAAGATGCCGATCTCCTCGATCTCGGAACGATATGCGTAATGTACTTGTGCGCGATTACAGATTCCTTGCCTTCTTATGGTGCAGGCCCCACCTCTCGCTACCTCCGGTGCCCCCCTCCCATCGTTCCTTTGGTGCCTCGTGCACTCAGTCCAGTCCCAGTTGCTGACCGCTTCTGTATGAGAGCAAGCAGAATAGTCTTCGATGTTGCCTTGGAGGAGATCATGTTGACTCAACAGGACGTTTGAGGGTGCGAATTGGAAAAGGGCACCCCGGGAGGAAGAGAAGTGGCAGTCGTGGCTCTGTTTCAAGATAGACCCAAAGCGGGCTCCCCGTCGAGCCGCTCCTGCTCCGACGTCCCGACCAGCGGTCGCATCCGGAGGCGGATGAGGGCGTGCAAGGTGGACGACTTCACCTTTGACAGCTTCGATTTGCTCTACGCCGGAGCGGTCGATAAGCTGAAGAGCCACAAAAGTAGCGGCGGCCTCAGTAAGTTGATCGGTCGGCCGTGGCCCAAGAGGAAAACGTCGGCATCGGCGTCCGCGATCTAATTTCAGAAGCAAAACAGGCGTGTTGACAATGTTATTCATTTGGCGTCTAATTGCTAAGGGCCTCTGAGGAGCAGGATTGTACGTCATCAGACTGACACGCGTGGCTGGGGTTTATCTTTATGGACTCCAGTAACTAACATGTCGTGTAATTTTCAGTTGGCTTCATGTGTCAAGGTCTGGATTGGGTCCTTGGGCACGCCTGGGCTGCTCACGCTCCCCATGGGTGGCTTGAATGCGACTGATCCACTTCTGGTTCCCTTCGCTTGGGTTAGCTAATATCTTAATAGGTTTACCCGACGACTGCTGCGCTCCTGGCACTGATAAGCTAGCCACGGCTAAGCTGATTAGGTCGTAGAACCCTTCGGCCACCTTTCCAACCCCATACATGCTTTCCTACTACCTTGTCAATGCAACACCAACACTTAGATGAGCAGAAAATAGTTGGCAGTGGGGGTGAGGGAGAGGCAATCATTTACAGAACCAAATCCATTCATGTACGTCAATAATCGCAAATCAAAATGGACAGTGCCAAGCTCCAAAAGCCAGGTCGGCGCTAACAAAGGAAGTTGCTAACGCGGCGGCAACTGGTCTCAAATGTTTGAAGATCATTTAGAAAGAGAGAGGCCTTTTTTATTTTCCGGCTATATTAAAGAGTGGCTCGCTCGCCGCCCCCTCGAGGGTGTTTTTCTCTTTTGTTCTCACTTTATTGCCTTCCGTCCTTAAATATTCATGCATCCCTTTAGTCCGGCAGACAAAGGACCGGGAGGAAATGCAGCCGATGTTGTTCTAGAAAGTCCCGACACCTGAGACCGCTCGATGCTGGAGCCTGGCAGGGCGGATTATTGGGTCAGAGCTGAAGGTGAAAGACTGAAAGTGTGGTGAACAACAAAGCCAGGAAGGACTCTGGGGTCGTTTGCGCACGAGTCGTTGCAGGCATTCGATTCAAACGGACTTGCAAATCCACGTTTTGTTTTGATTCACGTCTTAACGCAACATGGCAGTTTGTATGCCGAGGTTCCAATAACGGCCGTGTCTTCCAGAGGAAGAGCTGAGGAAGCTGCGCGAGGAGACCAATGTGGACTCCCTGCGGCAGGAGCTGGAGAGGGAGCGCAGCAAGCGGCTCGACCTGGAGCAGAAGATGGGCGACGTGCTCAAGTCCAGGTAAAAGGCCAAAACGTTGACACCTTTATTGGGCTGATGTCATCGGGAAGATTGCGGTCATATTTCCCAAGCCCTTCCGAGCATCATTTTAAAACGGTTCGGTCACAGTTTCTAGTCAGATACGCACAAATGGGACGCATTCAATATTAATGTCAGCCTCTCAACTGATCAATAAAACTCACGATCCCAACGCCAAAACGAAAGCCCTCCTGCGTTGCGGCTAATGCTAATGTTTATCGCTCGCTTAAAAGGCACTCTTGTGCTTGTGTAATTAGCGTCCACCGGTACATTGCCAGCATTTGAAATGTTTTACCACCAAACCTCTGACTCTCTTTAATTAATGAGCCAAAAAGAGTTAGCGCAAAAAAAAAAAATTCCATCTGCTCCAAAATGTCACCATTGCGCTTTTGGGTCATTATAATTAACCCGAGAACTTGGGTGAGAAGTTACGTTTTATGTGATTCATTGGGTATTTTTTGCTTGTTTTGTGTCAAAATGGTTTATGTCGCTTTATAGTCGATCCAAACCAAATAAAAAATAAAGGGGGACGCCATATTTCTCCAAGTCATCCCTTAATGACACATTAAACCACAGCGGCATTTCTTGGCACCTGCGCGGACGGTTCTGTCCAAGCGCACCGCTGGCGTCCTCGTTGCGATCCGATGATGCTTGTCGGCCTGCCGATGGCAAAATTCCACCGAGGGAATTAGCGGCTCGGAAACGTGAACTCGAGAATGCCAAAGACGGTTCAGCAGATTGTCCCGTCCTCCGGGGAATTCTCCTGTCGAACGGTAGTAAACATCCATCGGAGGTGTTCGCCAACCAACGAGGGTGGCGTTGGTGGTCGGTGGCTAAAAATAGAGCACTCTGGTTACGCTGGGAAGTTTCCATGTGTGACGAGAACGGGCTGAGTTAAATTTAGTCGCTAATGCCATCGGTAGACCGCGCTGTCCCAGATACGGCTTATGGAAATTTCCGTAATGTAATGAGCAATCTCCAATAGCAACTGACATTTTTATCGGGCGATTTTAATTTCGCCAATTGAGACCTGATTGAGAATATGTGATACATTTCCGTTTCTCTGGGAGAAAAACCTCAGCAAGCCAAGCGTACGTTAATTCAGTCCACCGACAGCGGACAGGCCTCGCGGCCAACGGGGGCGCCGCCACATCCCATTTTGCAGGTGCGCCATAATAGAGGAAGCAGCCGTTGGCACAAAATAGAATGAAAAGGCATTCCATTTTAACAGATTTGTTTCGAAATAGAACTTTAAATCAAACCATCCCCAACAATATGAGTCACTAAAAACTTTCCACGGGTTTTTACAGATGCTTGAAACCACGCTCAACCGTTTTTTTTTTGGTTGAAGACCATCCACAGCTTCCCTCAATGTCAATTACAGAAACCAACGGTTTATCGAAATGGAAAATAAAACTGCAACTGCCCTCTAAAAAATATATAGGATGTTGGATTATGTTTGGTGTCAAGCTAAATATGCCAACTGAAAGCAAAAGCAAAAAAAAAAAAAAAAAGTTTATCCTGCCACCGGGAAGTGAAAGTGACACTCTTTTGCACTCTCCAACTCAGGCTAGAGGATTCTCCGCCGCAACCTCCTAGAAAACAACAGTCGCCCTCTAATAATGGAACAGGTAAGACCCTCCCCCCCCCCAAGGGGGGTTTGGAATAAATAGTGTGAAGATGAGTGGAGGGGTTTGCAGGGAAAGTCTCTCCAAACAGGGAATGACAAGGTGTGTATGTGTGAGATAGAAAGTGGGAAAGGAAAAGGTGTGTTTGGGAAGTGCAGGTTATTCTTGGACGTGTGTATTTAACATCATTAAGGGGAGAGGGTACAAAAGTGCACAATAGTCAGCTGGTGTTTTGAAATTGTTTTATTTTATTTTTTATTTTATTTTTTTTTTGCTATTATTAGCATGCTTTGACCGAGCCGTATGTGTGTTTGTATGAGCCACCTTAAAGACGAACTGTGAATGTTATCGGGGAAATTTGAAAGGAAATCCAACCGCACTTGACATGCAACCCTGTCGTGTTTTTCTGAAGCAGACAAGCAGCAGCAGCAGCAGAAGGAGGTGTGGAGCTCGCGGCTGCAAAAGTGGTTGCACGAGCGCTTCGGCGTCTACGTGGAAGACTTCCGCTTCCAGCCCGAGGAGAGCACGGTGGAGGCCGAGGAACCGCTAAGTGCTAAAAGGTGGGCAGGAGCTCGGCGTGGCGCACTCGAACGAGACTCGTCTTTCATCCAGTATTGATCTGCCGTTTTTTTTTTGTTGTTGTTGTTGTTCAAGCAGATTTATGGTGGCTCTGCGGGTAAAGTGGGTTGTTTGTGTGTTCTGAGCTTCTGTTGTGGTCTTCCCATCCAGGTTGACAGAAAACATGCGGCGACTCAGTAAGTGCTCTCGATTTTGAAAAATAGTCTGATTGCATTTCCCTCCCCCCTTTCAATATTACAACTGCGATCTAATCTGCATTTATTTGACTCGTGACTTGATTTGACGTCGGGTGTGTCCTGACTGTTTCAGAGCGAGGAGCTCGGCCTGTCACCAACTTCTTAAGGAACCTCTCCGCCTTATCCAGTTGGCACTCTGTCTACACCTCAGCTATTGCCTTCATTGTGAGTCTCCATTTTTTTCCTCCCTCCCAATAGTGCTCCCGATGACAAGTATCACATTATACAAAGTAATGACGCCTGGACTGCGGCTGTCTAATCCAATCATTAACATCTGCAACCAATAATAGAAAGAGGTTTTCTTCCCAGCGAGTTTGGCGGTCATCGCCGGCGTTACATTCTCTTCAAATCGTAGCAGAGCGAGTGTATCTAGATTTGTTGTCGATGCGAGTCGATGGTTAGTCTGACTGTGTTGCAGATCTACATGAATGCTGCTTGGCATGGCTGGGCCTTCCCCATGTTCCTCTTCCTGGCCATCTTGCGCTTGTCCTTAAATTACCTCATAGCTAGGTAAGGCGCGGAACCGCCGAGTCCCAAACGTGAGAAATATGAAGCTGATGTGTGTTCTTTTGCAGAGGTTGGAGGATCCAGTGGAGCATTGTGCCTGAGGTCTCTGAACCCATGGTAAGTGCTGCTCAAACAGCGTCGGCACATTTAGTTGCCCGTTTTTGTTGTCGCGGGTCGGTGTGCTCGCTAATATTTTGGATATGAGCCTCATGTGACGGTGGTTGGTTTGTGTTGAATAATTGATCTACTGATTACAAATATTTATGTAACATGAGTGTGTCCGCGCTAGATGCATGGGTGTTGATGTTTTATGATCCTCTTCATTTTCAGTGCTTATTTGGCATCCTGTACACAATGGCGGGGTTTCTAATTGCAATGTGTTTTTTTTTTTTTTTGCAGCAGACTTGGTTCCATATTCCTCTTAAATATCGGGGCTTTTTTGTGCTCGGTCAGAATTCTGTGCGCTCTGAAGTTTAGGCGGTGAACCTCGGATGTGTTTGTGCTCTGCAGGAGCCTCCAAAGGAAGACCTGACTGTGTCCGAGAAGTTTCAGCTCGTCCTTGACGTTGCGCAAAAAGCACAGGTGCCATTTTTATTCGTTATTCGACTTAAGTGGTAGTTGTTGATGCAGCCTTTTTTTTTTTTTTTGCAGAACCTTTTTGGTAAGATGGCGGACGTTTTAGAGAAGATAAAAAAGTAAGTTGAAAGAGTTGCGCATTCGACTGAAACTCGAGCCACAGTCAAAGTAGACATCTGCTGTTTTTATTATTATTATTATTTTTTTTTTCCCCACAGCCTCTTCATGTGGGTGCAACCGGAGAGCACCCGTAAACTGTACATCTGCCTGTGGGTGGCTTTCATCACCTCCTGCGTGCTGCCGTACAAGCTCATGGGCTTCATGATCGGTAAGGCGACAAACAACGAGCTTTATTCCTCGCTGAAACTACTTGACTTTGGTTCAGTATGCACAAACAAATGCATACATACAGCAATCGGTGCGTGCGGGCTGCAGGCAGTTGGCGTTCCTTCCGAGATTGTCTCGCGTTGTGATCGTTCCGCGCGACTCCTTTTCAGGCCTGTACGCCGGCGTCAAATTCTTCATCATCGACTTCCTGTTCAAGAGCTGCCCCAAGCTGCGCGACAAGTACGACACGCCGTACATCGTGTGGAACAGTCTCCCCACCGACCCCCAGCTCAAGGAGAGGACCAACGCCACCGTGTCTCGCCGGGTAAGCGGCGGACGCCCCGCCCCCCGCGTTCAAGACCATCCTAAAGGGCTTAGCCACGCAAAAAATATGCCTAATGGCGCGAGCGGGATTATTTTCCGCTTTACATTTCTGCGTGGCTGATGCAAAAAAGCTGACCGTTTAATCAGGTGTGTACCTGTTCAGGGCTTTGTCGTTGCGTCACAATCCCGTCTGCGTCGGGTTACATAAATTCAGAAGCATTGAGTCACGGTTAACATGTTGAGAAGGAAGCCGGGCCTCAACACAACTCCAGGTGCAGAAAAACAACTCCGTTGTATTTCATGAGCACTTTCAAAGTAAGCGAGGCTGGAACAAAAGTGCTCCACGTGAACAATAAAACAAAAACAAAATTGCAGTGCTTCAAAGTTTATTTCAATAGTTGAATTCCAAAAAAGTGCATCTCAAATTTCTATATTCAAAATAATTTTGATATTTCTTTTTTAACTAAATTGTGAGATTAATCTGCCTCCCACTACTGCCCTCTGTTGGTCAAAATATTGTCACGAATGTATGAAGGTGGCCCATTCGATGATGAGACCTGCAACTATTTGGACATCACAGGTGTGTGTGTGTGTGTGTGTGTGTGTGTGTGTGTGTGTGTGTGTGTTGTGGACTCAGTCACAGGATTGTCCTCTGTCCTTTCTCTCTCTCAGCTCTCTGCCGTAGAGAAGGTAGGGCACTCGCTGTGTCTCCCTCTGTGGTCAATAGGATGTCAATGGAGTGGACCTTTTTGAAAAACTAGTTTCTCCCTTGGTTCATTTTAGCCTTGCTTCACATACATTGACGTTAAGCCCATTTGAACCGTCAGTTCATCATAGCAGTTGCTCTCGCAGTTGCTTTAATCAGTAGTTGTTGTCACGAGACAAGACAAAGATGTCGTTGTTCACGCGTGGATGTTAGAGGGTTAGCTCGTGAGTGCATTTGAGCTCTGTTGCTAACCAAATCAGCAGCACAAAAGCAAACGGTTTTGGGAGTGAGATGTTTGCCATTCGCAGCAGTGCTCGATGCCTCCACTGTAATGTAGGCGATAGATTCCCTCTCCCATTTAGCGGCCACCACCCGTGTCAAATGTTCCCCACCTGTCCTTGTCGACAATACCTCCTGATTTTCTTTTTTGTGTTGCTTCTGTCTGTCTTTGGTTCTCGTTTTGTCTCTAGGTGCAGCCTGTGGCTTCCCGAGGGAGCCTGGCCGCGGTGCCGTGCGGCGTAAGCCGCGAGGAAGAGGCCGGCCGCTCCCACAGCACCAAGAAGGGGGCCTTCCACGAGATCTTCAACCTGCCGGAGTCAGAGCGCCCTCTGGCAGGTGAGAGCTTCGTACTGCAGCTTTTATACAAGCCCTCGCATTCTCCTAAGCTGCATTGCAGGTCAGAAATATGAGGAGCTTTGTAACTGGTCAATGTGTCTGTCGCCAGTGTGTGAGAACGGCTGGAGGTGTTGCCTGATAAACCGTGACCGAAAAATGCCCACTGACTACATCAGGAACGGGATGCTTTATGTCACCGAGAAGTAAGTGGAACACCTCTCCAAGTTTTTTTTTTTTCTTTCCTCATCAAAGTGCCACGGAAAAGACATTGAAAAGGGAAATTAACAATGCCACCCTCTCTGTGTCCCCTAGTTACTTGTGCTTCGAGAGCTCCAGTTCCAGGTCGGGCTCCTCCAAGAAGAATAAAGTCATCAAGCTGGTGGATATTACTGACATACAAAAGGTGACTAATGCTAAAAAAAAAAAAAAAATGGAGCAGTATCCCAGTCAGTAATGGCAAGTCAAACTTTTTTTGTTTATTTCCAGTACAAAGTGCTCTCTGTCCTACCGGGAAGTGGAATGGGCATCTCGATAGCAACTCCTTCCACCCAGAAGGTACCAAGTGAAGTCTGTTTTACGCAAAGATTGTATTTAAATACATTTTTTTAAATCATTGCAATGGTGTACAGAATGTCTTTTAATACAAATGACAAAGTATTTTCCTGAAATGTTTCTTAAAGTGACTGAAATGGTTGCTAGCCGATCGCAGGGCACACCTAGGGACAGTACAGAGTGTTCAGTTAACCTGCCATGCATGTTTTTGGAATGTGGGAGGAAACCAGAGTACCAGGAGAAAACCCACGTAGGCACACAGAGCATACAAAGGCTCGAACCCGGAACTGATGGCGCTGAAGCAGTCGTTTCCTATTAGACATGACTGAATTGAGAACAAAAACGGCAAATATGGTAAATAGGCGAGTTTTTCCGTGAATCATAGACGATGGTTCAGTGATTTTGGGAAAAATAGTCGCTTGAGTAGGCTTCAACCCCCGACCCCGCTGATTTATAGATTTTCCGTCCCCCCCTGTCTGCTCCAGCCGCTGGTGTTCGGCGCCATGATCCACAGAGACGAGGCCTTCGAGGCCATCTTCACGCAGTACACCAAGGTGGTGACCACCAGCAAGCCGCCGGCAGCCGCCACCTCTGCCGAAATTTAGACGCGCATCCCACGAAGCTGCAGGCGCCGTCCCACTTCTTCCTGGACATTTTTTTTTTTTTTAAATGAACAGAATGCTGAGGAGAGGGGCTGGTCCTCCCTGGTCAACTAACTGCTTCACTCTGTTGTTCCTCTTGTGTGCGCGTTGCATGTATGACAAAATAGTCTTTTATTTTTTTTTTTAATGTACATTTTTTTTAATCCTCTTCCAAGGATGTGATTCCTCACTATCATAACTGGAGCTTTAAGAAAATTGTTAACTGACCATGTTTTAAGCGTCACATAAAAAGCCTTTTGTGTTAGTTTACAGTTGGTCGGTTGCTTTGCTTTGTTGTTTTTGCGTCAATGTGAAATACTGTCTTTTTTTTTTTTTTGGTCCAGATATGCCTTTTATTACCCGTTTGGACTGATGACTGACTCAACTCAAGCGAGAACAATTTGCATTTCAGCACAACGTGGTACTAAATAGGCTTCTATTCCGTGACTGCTCTTCTCTCCCTGCACTTTATTATTATGGTCATTCAACTGGACCCTTTGCAGATATACGTTAATTAAATCACTTCCGGTCAGGTGATTAAAAAAAAAAAACAGTGCTTTTGTGTATGAGTAAAGCTGGACTTAACTCCTTCGAGGTGTCGAAAGGTACTGCCAAACTCACGTTCAGTTTTTTGGGAACTCACGTTCAGTTTTTTGGGGGGTTATTAGTCCCCTACAGATTCAGACACAATAAAGGCAGACGACGTTAATGATGTTAAGTAACATCAAAGCACATTGACAAAATGTCAAGGTTGCACAAATCATTTTGAAATTAAAAGTCGACCGGGTATGACATTGCCAAACATGCAATCGACCGGTTTGTACAGTGACATTTTATTTTTTTTATTGTTGTATTTTTTTGTGTTCTTGGCACGATGTGATTGGATGTCGTCTTAAAAGATTTCTACCAGAAGCCTTTTTTGTTGTTTGTTTGAAACGAGAAGCAGAGAATGTATCGTGTTTTTCTTTTTTTTTTTTTTTTTCCTGCCAAATATTTTATCTGCCATGTTCTGCCTAAGCTCATGTTTACACAAGCTTGTAAATTATTTTTATTTTCTTCGCAGTTTGAATTCCTTTTCCATCTTGGGAGTCTTGACAACTGCTGTAGTTAATTCACGTTGGGTCACGTGTTTTTATTTTTAACCAATAGGAAACCAGGGGGTAATTACCACTCACTGCAGCTATCGCTTCCCTCTTCCGGTCCGATTCGACAAACTTTTTACGTTATCATTTTAATGTCCTTTGACTGAAATTCTCACTGCAACAGTGTTTTTTTTTGTTTATTAAAACAAACAAACAAACACACGGGTCTCATAATTGTCAAAGTCACTTTAGACCGAACCATGCATCGAAATACTCCAAAACAATTCCTTGGGAAGCTGTCACGCTCGCTTCCAAACGGCCTCATTGTGACACAAAAGGTAAAATTAATGTTGAGAAATCTCAGTTCTGTTTTATGGAACTAAATTGTTACTCTATGATTCAGTCTGTGCACTTTAATGTGCAAGGCAGACGTTACTTTACATTGCTGTCCCTTCATTTCCTTGTTTTTAGCTCGCTATTGCGATTTGTTCAATTTGGATACAAATGTACAGTGAAGTCCATTAAAACACTGGGTTTTGAAAGAAATACGTTTATTGTATAGGATAACGTGATGTACATTTTGTATGTAAACAGATTTAAGAGATATTGTTTCCTGTGTCCTTTTTCTAACGACCACTGAACATGCTAACTGGTGTACACATGCAGTTTATTATCCATCATGACACGTCCGCAACAGTTGGAATGGTGACTTTGACCCCATTCAGAGGCTCAATGAATGCAAAATGTGGCTATGCGTTCAAATGTGTTCGTTTCAATGGCAGAAATCCAACTTTAGCATGACAACTAAACAGGTCTCCCCCCCCCCCTTTCCCCTCCACCCTACAGTACCACAAATCGCCGCTGGAGGTCATTGCTGTACAAGTCACCACGAGTGACAATCTCGTTTGTTCACTTAACGGCACAGGTCAGTGGCCCACTTGTTTCGTATGTCATGCTGTCTTTTACGTTATATGTCACGATACTGATGTATCTATACGTTGCGCGTTGCTTTCCATGTCTGGCTACCGTAACATAAATGTTATTTCCTACCCTGCAGTTCCACACCTTGCCACTGGAGTTCGCTGCTGTACAAGTCATCAGTTGCTCGACGGCACAGGTCAGTTGTCCAAATATTTTGGACATTATACTGTTTTTTACGTTTGATTTCACTGTAGTGGTGCTCATAAATACTAAAAAAAAAGCAACCCCCCAAAACTTTTACTCATCTGACTTATTCATTGCAAAAGGGATCTTTAAAATGTCATTGAAAGGCACCATTGCATCAAATAAGTATTTGCAGCTACGCGAGTATTGTTTTCACATTTACAACTTTAAATTGAGTTCTTTAGGACATAAATGACTCTCCTGAATATGCAATTGCTCAGAGCCGTGGGAGGCAGAGTGTGGCGGTTCACTTTATTTATTTGCATTTTGATTATTGGCGGAATAGCCTCATATTCGAGCAATTTGATTCATCTACTGCCGTGGTGTTTTCACATCATCATACTTCCCACACTTTTCAGCTCTGTTGGAACTCAAGATTGTTTTATGTACTTGATTTTAATAAGGCTATCTCCTGGGCTACTAGTTTCTTCTCACAAACCTTTGGGGCAATTTTTTTTCTCTCTCAAACATTTGATTTTTAAGATAAATAGATGGGCCATACCTATTGGAGGAGACGTGAAAATAAAAATTCAACTGTGCCAAGTGTGAAATGTAAAATATGGCAAATATTGCAATTCAGATTATAAAATGCACTGCATAATTTAAAGTAATAAAAGACCTGCAATTCAAATTTAGAAATATGTAAATATGACACCTTTCCCGAAGTCAGCTGACCCCAACCATTAGCGTCTTCTTCCTCCTGATAATTTTCCTCCGGTCGCTAATATTAGAAACACTAACATTAGCCTGTGAAGATTAACCACGTGGGAGGCAAATGTGCTGCCGATTTCTTATCGGGATGACAGGCCGACACCGTCAGGGGATGATGGAAATATGCAATATAGATTAGCCGGAACCAGAATAAACGAGGGGCCACTTGAGCTGCTTAATGTCCCGCGTGTCTCTGTGATGTATTGAACACAAGAAGTTATGTTAATGAGGTCATTAATTAAGCTAATTTGCATTCATTAGAGAATAATTCCAAGTCGGCGTGCTTGTCCTCACATAATGGACGGCATTAATGGGTCTTCTACATTGTTACTTATGTCATACCCCCTTCCCAGCGACTCGTACATTATTGTCTAAATTTATCTGGGGAATTATTAAACTTGGTGGGATTAGTTGGAAAATCAGGCATCAAGTCTTGCTGCAACTTTACTTCTTGGAATTCATCGGAGCATTTTTAACCGTGCCAGTTTGGGAACATTTGACATGCCGGTGCCAATTAGGTCCGAAACCTCCCCACAGGACACACACGTGCACGATCGTGACCTTCCTGGCTCCCTGCAGCTGTTTCCACGATAATGAAGTCTGTGCAAGTTTGCTTTCTCTCTTGCATTTGATATTGTTGGACGTTTTTTTTTTTTTTTCCCCCTTTATGTGAATTTTTGTAAATGATCTTGTCCCCTTGTTGTTGTTTAACGCCCCCGCTATATTTGCCAGGCCTTGTTGGTGATCTGGGCAGCTTGTAGGATACCGGACATACACACAGGCGTGCCTCAAAGCAAGTCGGCATCTCCGAAAACGCTCACAAAACACACTCACAAATGAGTCTGGATGCTAATGATGTTACTTTTAATGATGTTTATCTGGCGCCTGCCACGTCGGGATGCCGGCCTCTTTGCACTGAGCCAAATATGTCATCATCCGTGTTTTGATGGGCTGCGGCGAGTGAATTGTGCGCGCCGAATTCAAAGGAGTCGCTTGCTTGGGGAATTCGATCCCGACGTAAACTCAAGATACTGTTTTTGTTTTCTGTTGTGAAATGACTTTTTAGGTCACTGTGCGTTTTTGATGTGATCGGTTACCACTGGCTGGGCATTTCGTAGCGTTCAAATCGATATTGCGGTGTAGTATCGTATCACGAAGGCTGCAATTTGGAGAGAAAAAAAAAATACACCGCCGATGAATTTATTGGTCGTCTTTAAGGTTCACGTGTGTGTCCCTCACTTCATATTGTGAAGCCCAAACAGAAAACAAAACGAATGCTAGAATGAAAAGAGAATAATTAAAACTTTCGCCCAGTTTTCACAAAGTCATTTACTCAAACCAGACCCCTTTTTGCATTGGCATTACCCGTTTCAGCCACTGGGTGGCAGTCTTGGAACATGAGCGGGGGGGGGGGTGGTGGGGGGCATTTCATTTTCCTCTCCCTTGCCTTATTCTGTGTCCATCTGCCTGTGTGTGGTTTTGGGCTCCATTACCCCGTCTGCCTCTCTTCTTAACCTCGTGTACCCGCCTGACTTTAGAGCATGTTTATATTAGTTCAAAAAAATATGTTTGGGTCAAAAATGTTTTTTGCACAAAACAAATCCAGTTATTTCGGAACCATCGGTTTTCAAAAGTGCGCGTTACTGCACTGTGTGTGTTCAAATATCCCTTCCTCAAAAGGTTTTAATGCCGCCACAGCAGTGCTATTCGTTCGCCCATCCGTGGCGTTTTGCATTGTCTGTTAGCATGAAGCTAAAAAGCGAAAATAAATAAATCAATCAATAAATCGCCCGGTATCCAGTACTCTCTATCTCGAATCCGACACATCCTACCCGATCATCTACGCGTGTTTGGAGCTTGTTACCATGGCAGCGTGTTGAGTGCAGGTTAAGTGTAGGGAGGAGGCGCCGGTCCGATAGAGTGAGTGTCGAAGATGAAGATGAAAGGAGGTATGAGGCTCTAATCAGATTGTCTCCTTCGCTCGCGCTCTGGATCCATCTTCTCCCCTAAGCTGGCCTGCGTCCCGCTCGCCCCGGACCCACCGCCGCATAAATCACAATCGGCCCACGAGTCGCCTCTTATTGCGCCGCCGCAACACACATCCACAAGAATGAGGTGTGTGTGTGTGTGTGTGTGTGTGTGTGTGTGTGTGTGTGTGTGTGTGTGTGTGTGTGTGTTCCGCCTTCAACCTTGGTCCTGGCTCGGATTCAGGCGTGGGAGGCCGGCAGACGGCGAGCGGTCGCCGGCCTCTCTCCACCTCATTTCCACAGTGGACTTGCAGGGAGGGGGGGCTCCTACGCTTGTTTGCTGATACTTTCTCAGATGAAGATGGATTGGAGGTTAACGCTGTAATGATTCTGATTTACAGACACCTCGCAGGCACTTTTCTCCGTGCCGACAGGACTGCGGCCCGGGGACACCTCTTGTTTCGCTCACTTTCTCAAAGTTCCCCCGCAAAGTTTCTTTTTTCTTTCGGAGCAAGTCTGCAGGCCGTGCGGTCGGCAGGGAAAGTTTTCTGGTGTTCCGTGCAGAACCACCAAAGGGCTTGAGAATTACAAAACGGCTCATAATTACCGTGCGGCCAAAGGCTTGCACAGCTGCCCTGTGTGGGACTGCATTGCGGTGGGGGCGGGGG
>NW_017805501.1:72545-76780 GCF_001891065.2 Hippocampus comes | reverse complement strand
GGGTTGTAGAGGGTTCCACGTGGCCAACGCGTCGAGCAACACGGGCACCTTTCCGTCTCGACGGCCCCTGGCCAAACGCGTCCACCGTTTACGGTGGACCATCTGGTCCGGCGTTTCAGCACGCGCGCAATCCGTCTCTGTCCTCTGCCATCGTGTGCCAGATTATCCAACCAACTGCCGGAACATCTGGTTGCGTTTGCGCGGGTGTCCCTCATGTTGTGGCCCAGAGAGGCCTCGGCGCTTTGTGTCCGACGCCATCCCCGAGTTAGCAGTTCTTGGGAATAGAGAGCAACGTCGTCATAACTTTTTTTTTTTTTTTTGGTCCCCGAACAAACAAGAACACAGTGGCATTGACCTTTTTCGCTTCCGACGCCGCAAATTGAGCGTGCGGCAAAAAAAAAAAATAATAATAAAAAAATAGAAAAGAATAAGTGTTTACCCAGGAATGCCGCCGCACCTCCCTTGACATTTCGCCAACCAACATGTCTGCGACGGCTCGCCTAATGACGCCCCGGCTCTCCCTCGTGTGGCAAAGCTAACAATTAGTGCCACTCCCGTCACCATGTTGGTTTCATACTCGGATGATCACGTCAGCGCGAGACAACGCCATGGCAACGCGGAAGACCGTCTTGGCACGATGCTCACACCCGGGCCAGGTTATTAAGAAAATAGAGGCGCGGGCTTATCAACACTGATCTGTCATGTTAGTCTGTACCTTCCTCTTTTATTTACGGTTTGGATTTTAGGATTGAACGATTTTGAAAAAAAAAAAATTTAAAATACGGATTGCACAAGCTTTTATATGTGAAACTTAAAAAAACAAAAGATGGGGGGGGAAAAGCAGACATTTTTGAAGTTGTGGTAATTAATGCTGAAAAGGCCGCAAGTCTCTTTCATTTTGAGTGAGCCCTACCAACAGAAGTCAAGTCAGCCCCAAGCGCAAAAAAAAAAAAAAAAAAAAATCCAGGTAAAAAAAAAAAAAAGACCGAAACATAAATCTGCGCTTAAGGTTTTTTGAACCATTTCTGAAATATTTTTTTCCCCTTACTCTTGTTCTTGCACTCTACATTCTTGTAGTCATTTCAGGAAGATACTTTTAAAAAAAAAAAAAAAAAAAAAACTTTTTAAAATGTTGTTTCCAAATGCTTTTTTTACTTATTTAATTGTGAAGCACATTGAATTATACATAGCAGTTGACCGAGCTTCTCACCTTATCTCAACATTGAGATTGAAAAAAATTTGCATTTGAGTGAGGTCATTTGGAAGCATTTCTTTCTCCCCTCTCAAGGTTTTCCCAGACCTCAAATGTTTGCGCGCCATCCCAGTGGATTTTGAATACGCTCTCAAGTTGAAGTGGGACCAGATTGCTGTTGTTGACGTCTTTTTTTTTTTTTAAACAGCCAAGGACACTCGATGAAAACCCCTCAGTCGTCGGATACTTTTCCGCCCATCTTGGTACAATGCATCTTTTTTTTTTTCCACCTTTCCCTCCCGCACGGGGTTATTTTAATATTCGTCCGAACCCGCTTGAGACAAAAGGATGCGTATTTGCCGTCAAACGCGCTTGTTCCATCCTGTTTTCTCAGTCCTTCCATCTCGTTCTTCCGCCTCCTCCCTCACACCGACCACCCTTGAACTCCGCGAGCGGCAAATACATGTGTGATGATGAGACGGGCGCCGCGTGCCACCCGCCTTGACTTTTAATGACCCGCCTGCTCCTCCGGGAGACGAGGAGAAACCAAAGAACATCCAATATCCCTGAATGTCATCAGCGAGTCCTTCGCACCCTGACGAGAACACAGGCTGCTGTGAGCTTGGTAATGAAGGAGTGTGACGTGTGACCTCTCGTGTGGGTGTGTGTGTGTGTGTGTGTGTGTGTGTGTGTGTGTGTGTGTGTGTGTGTGTGTGTTCCCTCAAAGGTGAGGCGTCTGCTAGATTGGCTTGTGGTTTGAGCCCAGATTGTGCACCTCCCGGCACCTGGCATCCCCCTTTTACCGCGATACAGTAAATCCACACACACACATACAAGAGGTTGACTGTCAGCGACGAGAGATCGTCGAGTATCATTTGCACGCTTTTCCCCGGTTGGGTGTGTGTACATCTGGATCGGTGTGTGTGTATGTTCTGTGCTGGCGGCCGTCCATCTCTGATGGTGCGCGCGTTGTGTCGAAATGCCGTCTGGCTGTTGATAGCGGCTGGGGGTGAGCGATTGCTTCGTTTCCGTAGGCGCTGGCGTCACTGTAAATTTCCAGGTATTCTTCATGGATCTGCGACGCTGTCACACTTGAAAGTTATTTTTTATTTTTTTTTGCGATAGGACCCATCGACCAGATCACCCCGATTTGCAGCTTCATTATCAAGATCGTGGAAGCTGTAGATTCAATTTTTTTTTTTTTTAAAATAAAGAAGAACCCACCGTAGCAAGCGTTTTAGGTCTCTGAATTGCGGGCGTCGAAATGACTCGGATAAATGTTGTTAAGATGATTACAACGGATCCATGAATGCTGTTTTTTGCATGACTGGTTAAGTTTTTTTTCAGCTTCTGTTGGAATGAAATAGTGTAGTAAGAGATGGTTGTTGCACAAACCAAGCAGCGAGACTTGAATGATGATGTGCTTTCACCCCCCCCCCCCCCCGCCCCTTTAACTCTTCTTTTAAAATGAATCCTTGCATATATAATGCCCACTGACAGGCACTCGCTTCTCGTGAGCGTTCATGCATACGCCCTCCCATGTTTCTACCTGTGCACCATATGCGCTTTCCTCCGCATGCTCGTCCAATAGCGTTGAGGGGTCGGTCGGTCCCGGTGGAGCGACATCACGATTCCCGTCCGTTCGCTCCGAGACGCGACGACGTCGGCGCTGTTTGCGGAGTCGCCGAGCGTGTTTGCGGTTCGGTAATAGCTTTGCGAAGCGCCGATACCTCGGGATTTCCATGCGTGTGCAGCAGAGTTTAAAGAAAAAAAAAAAGAACAGGATGTGTCTCCTGTAGAGGCATCAACAAATGAAATGTATTGGAGGATATCAAAAACAGTAACAAATCCTGAAGGGGGCACTCTAGGACCTTCAAGAAGGCTATTTTGGAAAACCTGGCGGGTTGTGCTCTGCGTAGAATTTGACTGAATACTTGAACACAACCGAGAACTCCCTGCCCGTTTCCTCGCTTCTGACGCACACACCGGCTGTCCCGGTGGCTCTCTTGTGGTCCTTTTGTGCTCCCGTCTGTGTCCCCCTCATCCAATTTCCACTTTGTGCCGTCGTGGGGCGGAGGCCGAGGAAGATTTTATTTCGGAGTAGACCTGGACTCGAGTGAAGATGCACCTGACACCCCCATTAGCGGTTTTTCCGATCTTTCTCAGCCCCGTCTCGGGAAGTTTACCAACATGTTGCCTTTCATTTCAGGATCCTCCTTAAACAAAATATCCCCCGGGACGGGCCGCGAGGGTGAATAACGAGCGCCGAGAGGTATCGGTCGGGCTTTTTTTTTTCTTTCCTGGAGGACAAAAGCGCCCCTCACGGAGAGACGTTTCAGTCACACCGAGCCGAGGCGCATTAATATTCGATTGCGCCGCATCTTGCCTCGACACAGGCCAACAGGCAGCGAGGAATCACATCTGTCCCGCGCTGCCGAATAAATGAGTGAGTCACCTCAGTGAAAGGTCAACGTGAAGACTTGGAACAGTTGAGGCGCACTTTTTACCGGTGCGCGATCTGCCTTCAGGACAGTTAGAACCATTTTTTTTCTGGCGTACACAATCCTTGGACTTCTGATTGGCTGAAAGGCCTCAGTCGTTGTACAAATGTCTCTCCGCGCGGGCCATCGCAAAATGTATTTTACACAACCGTAGCTTTGTTGAGCTTGGCATAGTAAAAAAAAAAAAAAAAAAACAAACAAGCACCTTGAGTCTTTCCCACTCACCGTCCAGTAGCTCCAAGTAATAATTATTCTGCTTACTCCTGCTGACCCTTCGATGCGGGCTGAATGATTCCACATATGCTCGATCATGAATGAATGAAGGCAGATGCCTTCTGGCTAATGGTGCCATTCAGGGCGAGAATGTTAGTCCGTGGTGGTGTGAGTGTGTGTGTGTGTGTTTTTTGTTTGTTTTTTGTGTGCGGGCGTGTGGTGCTCCGGGACGACCACGTTGCGGCCTTCCGAGCAGCAATACAGGGTGTAATTACTTCAAGCACCATTAGCAGCACAATAACTTTGAGCTGAGCTGAAAAAAAAAAAAA
>NW_017805501.1:36345-70559 GCF_001891065.2 Hippocampus comes | reverse complement strand
CCCCCCCCCCCCCGCCCCTTTAACTCTTCTTTTAAAATGAATCCTTGCATATATAATGCCCACTGACAGGCACTCGCTTCTCGTGAGCGTTCATGCATACGCCCTCCCATGTTTCTACCTGTGCACCATATGCGCTTTCCTCCGCATGCTCGTCCAATAGCGTTGAGGGGTCGGTCGGTCCCGGTGGAGCGACATCACGATTCCCGTCCGTTCGCTCCGAGACGCGACGACGTCGGCGCTGTTTGCGGAGTCGCCGAGCGTGTTTGCGGTTCGGTAATAGCTTTGCGAAGCGCCGATACCTCGGGATTTCCATGCGTGTGCAGCAGAGTTTAAAGAAAAAAAAAAAGAACAGGATGTGTCTCCTGTAGAGGCATCAACAAATGAAATGTATTGGAGGATATCAAAAACAGTAACAAATCCTGAAGGGGGCACTCTAGGACCTTCAAGAAGGCTATTTTGGAAAACCTGGCGGGTTGTGCTCTGCGTAGAATTTGACTGAATACTTGAACACAACCGAGAACTCCCTGCCCGTTTCCTCGCTTCTGACGCACACACCGGCGGTCACGGTGGCTCACTTGTGGTCCTTTTGTGCTCCCGTCTGTGTCCCCCTCATCCAATTTCCACTTTGTGCCGTCGTGGGGCGGAGGCCGAGGAAGATTTTATTTCGGAGTAGACCTGGACTCGAGTGAAGATGCACCTGACACCCCCATTAGCGGTTTTTCCGATCTTTCTCAGCCCCGTCTCGGGAAGTTTACCAACATGTTGCCTTTCATTTCAGGATCCTCCATAAACAAAATATCCCCCGGGACGGGCCGCGAGGGTGAATAACGAGCGCCGAGAGGTATCGGTCGGGCTTTTTTTTTTCTTTCCTGGAGGACAAAAGCGCCCCTCACGGAGAGACGTTTCAGTCACACCGAGCCGAGGCGCATTAATATTCGATTGCGCCGCATCTTGCCTCGACACAGGCCAACAGGCAGCGAGGAATCACATCTGTCCCGCGCTGCCGAATAAATGAGTGAGTCACCTCAGTGAAAGGTCAACGTGAAGACTTGGAACAGTTCAGGCGCACTTTTTACCGGTGCACGATCTGTCTTCAGGACAGTTAGAACCATTTTTTTTTTTTTTCTGGCATACACAATCCTTGGACTTCTGATTGGCTGAAAGGCCTCAGTCGTTGTACAAATGTCTCTCCGCGCGGGCCATCGCAAAATGTATTTTACACAACCGTAGCTTTGTTGAGCTTGGCATAGTAAAAAAAAAAAAAAAAAAAACAAACAAGCACCTTGAGTCTTTCCCACTCACCGTCCAGTAGCTCCAAGTAATAATTATTCTGCTTACTCCTGCTGACCCTTCGATGCGGGCTGAATGATTCCACATATGCTCGATCATGAATGAATGAAGGCAGATGCCTTCTGGCTAATGGTGCCATTCAGGGCGAGAATGTTAGTCCGTGGTGGTGTGAGTGTGTGTGTGTGTGTTTTTTGTTTGTTTTTTGTGTGCGGGCGTGTGGTGCTCCGGGACGACCACGTTGCGGCCTTCCGAGCAGCAATACAGGGTGTAATTACTTCAAGCACCATTAGCAGCACAATAACTTTGAGCTGAGCTGAAAAAAAAAAAAAAAGTCCTGAGTTGTGTGTGTGTGCGTGCGTGTGTGTGTGTTTGTTTGCCTGGCTGCCGGGGCGGCTTCGCTTTGTTTTGTGATTAACAAGTCATGAGTGGGCTCTCTTATGTTTGCTAACAACGCGCTAGCTGAGGTAATGACTTCTCGCTGCGCACTCACTCACTCTTGGGGATTCGGGAGCTCGCCGAGAGGCACTTCGCCGAATAAATCATAACTTTTGACCCGGGCTACTTCAAGCATCTTGAACCGTTCCGACATTATTGTCTAAAATTAATAATGGCTCTCATTCTTACAATCAAAAATAAAAAAATAAAAAATTCGAACAATGGCGATGATGTCGAATCATCCTGTTCAGCGTCATTCAAAGCGGGCCGGTGCTGTGATGTCACTGCAACATTTTTGAGCTTTGGGTCGAGGTGGGCAGCCAAGAGCTGTACTCAAGAATATCACGGAAGTTTAAAAAAAAAAAAAAAAAAAATAGAGTCCTCAAAATAACGACCTGCTGCTTTTGATTCCACAGAATGACAAAAGCAATCTCTTGTACGCTTCTTGAGTCCCAAGTGGAGTTCTTGTAAGCTGAAATGTCAACATTTTAGGCGCTGGCAAATGAATGCGAGAGAAAAAAAAATAAAAGAGAGAAAAAGAAAAGAAATACGAGGGCTCATCTCTCCAATCTGACCTTTAGCACGTGCAAGTGCATTATAGCGTTTGAGAGATTGACGTGGGGGGGCGGTATGAAGAGCCACTAGCGGCCCCTGACCGAGAAGATGGACTCTTCCAGCATCATTGATCTACCGTAGATCTCTCGCAGGGAGCCCGTTGCGATCGATACAGCTCCCCCCCACCCCGAAGCTGCTCCTCCTTCCTGCGTTCTTATTTATCTGTCACTAAAATTTACACTTTAGTCCGCTCGGATGCCGCGTAATGACACCTTTAATGAGGCCGGCCGGGATGTTTCCAATTTGCTTCGTGTACTACTTTTCGCCCGTTTTCCTATTTAGCGAGCCTACCTAATGATGTGTCCAGTCAGTGATAGATCGGAGAAACTCGCTTTAAACACGTGCGACAATAAAACTCGGCACCAGTATCTTGATTGGAGAAAAGTTTATTTATTTATTTTTTTGTTTTGTTTTGTCCGTCGATGAGTTGAGAGTCACGTGACACGAAGATACCCGCGCTAGCATAAATAATATCGCCGACTTCAAAAATAGTCACAAATCTACTGTAACCTTTCCCCAAGAGACATCAAGACCGGCTTGACATCCGGAGGTCTCTAATGACGGCAACAAAATAATCTCATTCGGGGCTCATTTCAGCCGAGCTTGCGAGCGGTTCGCTTTTAGCCGCGGCGGAGCCGCAGGTGCGTCGTCGCAGCGGCGCTGAGACACACCGCGCCACTTAGCAACCACTTTGCCTTATTATCCGGAAGACGTCGTTGGGGCCCTGTTAGTTGATCAGATGGGCTCTTTTCAAGACTTGCCCCTGAATCACATCTGTCTTCATCAAAGGAACATGAATGAGTCTTTTGAATTGATCTGGTCTGTTTTTTTTTTTTTTTTTGGATTCATCATCTCTTGTGGCTCCTTGAAGCCTGGACCACAGAAAAGCGAGCTCGCCAAAATGTGCTTTCAGCCGGCAGATTGGTGCGCCGCCGCTTCCAGAAGCCACACCGGACTCTGGTGGTGGTTCTTCTCCTCGATGCCGCGGGCAAACACTCTGATCAGCTGGCACTGGACACTGCGGAAAGAATCCACACATCATTTCGCGACTTTTGCTCCATGATATGCGTCACCAATCGTGATTTTTTTTTTTTTTTTTTGGTGCTCTTTCTGTAGTTCCTGTACATCGCTGGCACAGATGGCTGAGCAAAGAAATTATTTTTGCATTGCGCGCCGTATTCCACAGCCTTTGCCTGAACTCTTTCCTCCGTCACTTGCTCTTTAATTATCGTGGGAGGCGAGCGCTCGGACCGGCTCATTCCCCCCGGCCGATTTGCGCGTTGGTGATAAAATGGACGGACATCCCCCCTCCGCCTTAATTAAAAAGGAGTGCACCTTTAACACGGGGAGGAGTGTTGAATTAGCAGCGTTACAGCGCGACGCCTCGTTGGCAGGGGACAACGGCGCGTGAAGCTTGTTGTGGAGCCTCGATTTTACGATCGGCGCTTTGCATTTGGGGTTCGCGCACCTGACTTGGATGGCAACGTGAGGCAGGATCTCGCCGTCGCACGTCCAGTGGCTGCAGCCGCAGTTGCCGTAGTGGCACCCGGCGACTCGGGAGCAAACGGGACCCTGGTCCGCTTGCTTCTGGGGCCCGCTCAGGTCCTCCAGCGACACCGGGTCATCGTGGCGGGGCTGGAAGCGGAACTTGCGCACCCGGTGGACCTCCACGAAGGAGTGGTCAAACTGCGGGTGGATCAGAACTCCGGGTTAAGAGAAGACCACGAGATCTCACTCGATGCTCTCATTCGTGATGGGCTCCAGCTCGGCCGCGTTCCAGAAAAAATAATGAGCAATTAGCACCTTTTGAGGCATGTGCACTCCTAGCCACTAGGTGGTGCTCAAGCACTTGCCCTTTTTTTGACCTGGATGAAAAATCTGCCCATTTTTTCCTTCAGTTACCTATAGTGTGTGTGTGTGTGTGTGTGTGTGTGTGTGTGTGCGCGCGCGCTTGCAGTTTAAGTGAAAGGCGAGATGCTGTAAAAACGTTAATTTTACCCCCATTATATTCGAACACATCCCCGGTGATTCCTTAATGAAAAGTTTTTCCGATTTGCTTCTCGTTTACAAAAACAGCAGGAAGGCAAGACGGAGGCGCATTAAAGCAAATCAGCATCGGAGGAGCGAGAGGCCGGCCGGCCGGGCGGGGTCGGCGGCGGGGGGGGGAGAGAACGCATTATTTTGTCAGTCTCCCTTTTCGTCTCAGTCAGCGTCGCCGAAAGGTTCACTCGTGTCCCGCAAACAATTTTCTCCAACTTCACGGGATGCCACTTTTTCTCTCTTCTCATCTCTCTTCGCTGTCGCCCGCTCCCGTCACCCCGCCCCCAAAATAGCAGAGTGACAGCCGTTTATTTGAACATCGGGCTCACTTTATGACCGCGGTCTCGCTTTGCATTCACGCCGGACGCTCCGCCTAAAAGTCTTTGTGACAAGGCCATGAATACGCTTAGTGGTTTCTCACTCCCGTGTTTTTCTCCGCCCGACCGAACATCGCTACTGATATGAAGTGAATTGTCAGCCGACTCATGCCGCCGCCGCTTGTCCGCAGTGCGGAGAGATGCCGCAGATGGTGACATTCATCCCGGGGTATCCGCTTTGTTGCGCGCCGAAATATTGATTTCGCTCTTTGACTTTGCGGTGACTTTTAAGCACGTTTGACAGAGGCGGCTCACACACCTGCGCTGTCGATCCACTTCCTGAGGTCATAATTACTAATCACCGGAGTTCCTACGCTATCCTGAGACGGCTTTAGTCTGGTTCTTACGCTCCACGCGGCACAGATGCAGCGATTAGCTCCGGGTCCGCCGAGGTGAAGGTTATTTACGACACACGTAGGTGAGGGGCGTTTGAGCTTAAGTGAACCGTTGTTTGCCGAGTCAGCGGGAGGGAGGGGCTAGCGCGGCGAGTGGGCTCGGCGAAGTCCCGCGGGCCGAAAAAGATTGACAGGGGGCTACCTGGTCTTCCTTGTTGGTGTGGCGAAGGAGGTGCTTGAAGAAGTCCAAGCGGGAGCATTTGCGCACCAGGATGAGGTCGGCGGTGCCGTCGGCCAAGTGGGCGGCGGGCGACAGGCCCTGCGGACTGCGGGGACACGCGCAGCTCATGTTGGCGGCGTTGATGGCGATGAATTTCCCGTGTATGTCGGTCCAAGTCTCATTGACTAAACGGGGGCGGGGGGGGGGATAATTTTATGCGTTATTAACCAATTTAAAGTGTTGAATTTAACTTTTGTAATCTGTCCAAATAATGTCTCTCTATTCCCAAAGTTGTGTTTAGGATCTGTATCGGTTCCAACCCCTCACAACTATTTTTTTTTTCTGGAACTTTTTCCGTCAAAACAGCGCCAGCGTTGCACGTCTCATCCTGTCATCTTCGCCACTTTTCGCTCGCGGGTTTTCCACGCGACTCCCAATGTCAAGAAAGGGTTGTACAAATAGACAAACAAGCGAATAATGAGGGCGGTTAGTTTTCATCTGTTATTCCAAGCCTGGAAAACCTTTACCCGCGTGCGACGGGTCGTCATGGCGCGGCTCCCGTAACGAGGTCTTGCGCTGGCAGACGCGGCACCTGCAACACAAGCGTGACCCGGTTTTACATTTGTCGCGGCGTCGCTGTCACATTCAAGGCTTTAACAAGCCTAGCTGATGCTTTATTCGCCTGAGACGCGGAGGAACGTGGAGGTTTTACTGATCAACCCCGCCCCGCGTATCCGCTTTATACCAGAGCGCCATACGCGAGGGCTTGATCAGGGGTGTATTTTATTATTATTATTTTTTTAAATAAATAATTAAAATAATGCAAGATGATAGTTTATTCTACTACGCTAGCTGATACTGTTGATGAAGCTCACGTGAAGGCGATTTGTTGAATATTTTCACTACTGAATGTCGTCGTTTATGTAACATGGGTTCACCGTTGCGTACATGTTAGAAGTAGGGCTCGGTACGTATCCCGCTGAATAATAAGGGTTCAAAGTACTTTCCAAACCAAAACCTGGACGTATTGAGCTATTAAGATTCTGCATCAAAGCAGAAGTCCCTCCTCGGATCAGTCTCGCCACCAGCTTTTGAAATGTTTCTTTTTCGGCTGCTTTATTTACCCGGCGCGACACTGCTCCTTGTCCCGAGGGTCGCCCACGTTGTCGTCAGCCGTGACGAACGAGACGGTGCCTTCATAATAGTTGTGACTCAGAAAGGTCTTTACCCCTGGAAGGAAAACACAGAGCGAGCCTTGAGAATTGCTGCCAATCGCCTTCTGTCTGCTTTGTTTAGACCTGAGAAGACAATTTGGAGTCACTAATTGCGCTGCCCTTCCTCTTCTCTCGGCTAAATGACAAAAGCATGAGCGCCCGCGTTGTGTTGAGCATCGCGGGATGCAGTTTTGCACCACTCACTTATCGGTTGATGTGCATAAAGGATGCCGAGTTTCTACTCTTGGAATTCAAATAGCTGCTTTCTTGATTACCAATTTGCACTCGTCTCAAGCCCAAACGTGAAGTTGAAGCCCCATTAGTGGTTGCTGCTTTTGGATGGCTGACTATTCCGCTTTGCATGTGGTGGTCTTATTGATAGCCAACATTTAGTGTATTGATTTAGACTCTGCCTCTTTTTTATTGCTCTTTTTTTATTTATTTTTTTTGGTTTCTATTTTCAAACTAAAAATTAATCTTTCTTTGAAGGACTTGGGGCCATGTAATTTTGTTCTTATTTTTTGATCCATTAAAAAAAATATATATATATATATATATATATATATATATATATATATATTTAAAAAATGTATCTGTGCTTCATTTTATTAGCATTTTCATCTGACTACATATATTTTTTACTTTCGGTAAGTCCTTAACTACCAAAAAAAAAAAAAAAAAAATCCATCACATTTTTTGTTATTTTGCTATGCAATATTGTCATGCAGATTGCTCAAGAATTGGGTGGGTTGCTTATCAAGGTGTCGGGCAAGTTAAGTTCACCTCAAGCCAACCGTTGCCACTTTGATCGCCGGGTCATAGACGACATGAAATGAAGTTGGCAGCAGGGGCAAGAAAGTTCAGGTCAGCGGAGGGGCGGTCATGGGTTCAAATAACAAGCAAGCTCATCCACGGCGGCGAATGCTGTTTTTGTTACCCGACAGGTCATATCGAGCGGGGCCCAGCCATCGCTGCCTCTCGCTGTCGGTCTGAATGTCGGCGTAGAAGCCGTAGCCCAGCAACGAAACGGAATATCGGAGGAATGTGTCGTTGTGGTGCACCGAGGACACGTCCATGGGTTGGGAGTCACCTGTTCATACAATCACAATCCACTATTGTGACTAAAAGACGAGGGAAGAAAAAAAAAAAGACAACAATATACTGAAGAGTCACACCCACCGACAATAATGTGCAAGGCGGACGTAACCGGATCGTTGGTTCCCACTGTCGCAAAGCAGATGCAATCAGTGGAGCCTGTTGACGACACATGAAAGTACATTGTCAGTAGTAACGCTGTACTGGGAGTATATTTTGAGTACCTCAATTTACATAACTTTTTTTTATAATTGACTTTTTCAAGCGTTCAAACATTTCCAAGCTGTCCAAGTCAAATGTTAAGAGTACATTTAAGATAACGACCCAGTCGACAAGCCCCTAAAGGCCCATTCGTTCTTCGGTATTAAGAGGAGCAGCCATATGTTCACATGAAGGCAAAGTACCCTCAAAATACTTTGTTGCAGTATGTTCCGAAAAGGCCTCATGGGCATGGTTAAACATACATCAGTTTTCTGCGCTTTTGACCGTTAAAAAGGTTATAAAAGCCATGTGAGCGAAAATAGTGCTACAGTAGTTAATACATATGAACAAAACATGAACTGTTGTCCTTTCTGTTGTATTTTAATGGACATTATTTGGCATCGGACAAGATGCGCCGGCCATTTTCTTCCATGCACCATCAAGTGCTGCTGTTCTTGTGGTTTAAGAGCTCCCTCTAGTGGTACATTAAAGCATCACCCTTCCATCTACCGAATTAAAAATGGTCATGCTGCATCATGTCGTTACTTTTCGGTCTAGTTTTGGTTGTATTACATTTGAGGGCAATGTACAGTCATGCTTTGAGATAAGAGTTTTTTTTTTTTGTTTCGTATCCATGCCCGTGTTGTTTGTTAGCACTAAGCTAAAGTGCAATTCTATGGCATTCAAAGCAACGACGTCGACCAAACGACGGCTCGCATCTCCAAAAATCCATTCGATTGGAGGATGTGGAGTTCTTTCCCTTTGCTCTTTTATCCGGCAACTTGAGGAAGCCGGACGCAGAAGAACCAGCGGGGTCGCGTTTGAGCCCTCGTCTCAAACAAACAATCACGCTGTGCCCCGGCCAGCCCCCGCGCTTTGCATTTGCACTTTTCGTGCAATTATTGCCGAAATATCCCATAGCTCCGTCTCATTGATGACACTTGGAATGACCGACCCAGTCAAGCCCCCCCCCCCCGTGGGACGAGCTGCCGCGTTGCCATGGCAGCTCGTCCCTCTGTAGTAACTCAGCAATGCGGCGTTGATCAGCGGGGCCCAAGTTCTCCTGCTGTCATCCGATACGTACGTCGCCTCAAAAGTGCCTCACTTCCAATTCTAATGATGATCAACATTCATTTTTACCACGCAGGCTCACCCGCTGGGATGATCCCGATGCGGAGGGAACATGGCGCCAAATGGGCGTCGGGTCGGTTGGCGTCGATGCCGTGCTCGCTCTGGGTCCTGGCGACCAAGCCGTGCAGGATCTCGTTGAACATCCCGTCTCCGCCCACGGACACCACTCTAAACACACATCGAACGGCAACGTTTGCTGCGGAAGCTCTCTGCCGACAATGGCTTGCGCTGTAAGAGGTGACTACAACCTTTTTTTTTTTAACCCCCAATTGAGCTGTTCAGCTTAATGGCGGAAACAAAGTTTTGAAATAGTTATTTTTCACATCGGAACAGGGGTGTGTCGACTTTTTATAACCACTCTGTATTGTCATTGTTCACAGTGGAAGGTATTTTAATCCATTTGAATGCTGTCATTTAAAATTCTATCAACAAGTATGAATCATATGCGATACGACACTTATGTAGTAAGATTTTTTTTTTTGAACATTTTTTTTTGTGGAATTGACATGACAATCTTTTGTTGACAATTTAAAACTCACCCATCGTACTGATCCAGATTTGCTTCCGTTTTCAAGTGATCTCTGGCGTGATTGGCCCGCTCTGTCACTACGGGGACAAATAAAGTCGTCGTTTCCTGTTAGCCCATTGACAAGGAAAAGACAATAACCGGCAGGCAAGAAAAAGTACCGCAATTTGAAGTATTTAGTGGACCCCCGTTGGACAGATTGGTATATGGGACAGAAGTGCAACAACAACAACTACAAGAAAACCCAATTCGGGTATATCACCGCCCCCAAAAGGAGCCCGCAGCCAAGAAAAACTAAAGAAAACTAAAATTCCAACTGTAAATCTGTGCGGCGCCCTTCGAAATAACAACACAAATAAAAGACTTTCCAGCGGCTGCCGGTACTCGGGAGCAAACTGTATTCACTCCGATGGACCATCAATAGTGCCGACGATGTGTAGCCGCCGCAAACACTTATTGAATAATAGATGTGTTTGGATACCCGAGCTTATCAGCTATCAGCACCTCCATTAAAGGTGCCGGCGTGATGAATGGCGCCATCAGCCAAATCATATTCCCGCGAGCCTCTTCGCGCCGACACGGGCGGGCCGCCGAGAGTCATTTTTAAAATTTAAAACGTTGAAGGCACACCTCCGGTATAGCCACCCACCAATCACATCCGTGGCGATGCAGGCTCGGCAAAACAGCGGCGCCACCTTCTGATCGTAAATGTGCTTCCCGTCCCGCTTCCCGCCGTAGGGATTGATGTACACCAGCAGGCTCTTGGGCCGATTGGCTGCGGAGAGAAAGTATTAAGATGATTTTTTTTTTTTTTTTTTTTTTTTTTTTTGTGCACCTTGACATCAAGCTTGATGAAGTTTTCATTAACGAGAGAAACCTTCGAGCGGGGCTGCCGGAGAAAGAATGAGGGCCGCGCGAAGCAATTGCGAGGCGCTGCATCATTTGGTGATAAACCCCGCAAAAAGCGCCTCGACAGAATTTGCTAAATGGCCTGTTCACGGCTGACGGAGGCGACCCCGGCCGCCCGACAAACGTCGACGCCATTCGCAAATGAATGGATGGGGGATCCGGGCGCAGTCGCGACGCAATCCAATCAACCGAGTAAGACATTCCAAATGTCCTCAACGTTCTGGTTCCTAATGTAATGACGTCGCTGGAACACATTCAGCCGTAGAGCACTCGGAGCGCGAAGCCCCGCCAAGACTTGTCACCTGCAAAACGAATGGAGGAACGTGAACAATCAGTCGTCGGAAAAGTGAAGCTTCAGCCAATAGAGAACAAAAGTAGCTTTGTTAAATGACTCAAAGGATGTAAATTGACGACATTTCAGCGCATTTTCCAACCAAAACACTTCAGTGCATTTAAAACCAAGGGGGGGGGGGGGTAGCTTTCTGAAATTACCATAGAGTAAAATACATTTTGTGGGGTGTCCATATTTGGGGTTGACTTTACTTTTCTTGGCTAATTCTATTTGCGTGCAGCATAACAGCTAAATGCCGCTTCACCATGTTTGCTTTGAAACCTGGGCTCGACTCATCGACCCGAATCTGCAGACCGCAGAGCTCTACTCAGTTTATATTCAATTAACACTCTTCTGTCATTCAGTCAGCAGTAGAAATTTGGCTGCAGAAAATGTGATCTTTGTGAAAAACGTGTCAAGTGACGCTCATATTTTTTTTTTTTGCTTTTGTGACACCCCAAACTATAAAACAACAAGAAAAAACAAAGTGAAGAAAGGTCTTTTGATCACAAAAGAATTTTACTTAGATATAAATGATCCTTCGTCTTGTCACGTCTCTCCCTCATTCATCCCTTAATCTCGATCTTCGACTCAAAAGCTGTGCTGATCTCAGATCCCCAGCGATACAAATGACGCCATCTCCAGGGATGTGCGAGTCACGCTGGATAGAAAATACCCACCCCGATGCAACAAGTCAAACAAAGTTGAGACCGCGAGGCAGATGTGCTCACCAGAAAACCGCCGCAATGCCTCGACAGCTATAAGCATTCGCATTCGGTCGGATCTGAGCTCCAACCTGCAACACGGCACAATTTCAACTGTTGCGCTGCCACCGTTTATACGTCTGGGCCCGAGAGGGACTGCCTGCGAGAGAGCTGATTTGCTAAATGGCCTGTTCGCGGCTGACGGAGGCGACCCCGGCCGCCCGACAAACGTCGACGCCATTCGCAAATGAATGGATGGGGGATCCGGGCGCAGTCGCGACGCAATCCAATCAACCGAGTAAGACATTCCAAATGTCCTCAACGTTCTGGTTCCTAATGTAATGACGTCGCTGGAACACATTCAGCCGTAGAGCACTCGGAGCGCGAAGCCCCGCCAAGACTTGTCACCTGCAAAACGAATGGAGGAACGTGAACAATCAGTCGTCGGAAAAGTGAAGCTTCAGCCAATAGAGAACAAAAGTAGCTTTGTTAAATGACTCAAAGGATGTAAATTGACGACATTTCAGCGCATTTTCCAACCAAAACACTTCAGTGCATTTAAAACCAAGGGGGGGGGGGTGTAGCTTTCTGAAATTACCATAGAGTAAAATACATTTTGTGGGGTGTCCATATTTGGGGTTGACTTTACTTTTCTTGGCTAATTCTATTTGCGTGCAGCATAACAGCTAAATGCCGCTTCACCATGTTTGCTTTGAAACCTGGGCTCGACTCATCGACCCGAATCTGCAGACCGCAGAGCTCTACTCAGTTTATATTCAATTAACACTCTTCTGTCATTCAGTCAGCAGTAGAAATTTGGCTGCAGAAAATGTGATCTTTGTGAAAAACGTGTCAAGTGACGCTCATATTTTTTTTTTTTGCTTTTGTGACACCCCAAACTATAAAACAACAAGAAAAAACAAAGTGAAGAAAGGTCTTTTGATCACAAAAGAATTTTACTTAGATATAAATGATCCTTCGTCTTGTCACGTCTCTCCCTCATTCATCCCTTAATCTCGATCTTCGACTCAAAAGCTGTGCTGATCTCAGATCCCCAGCGATACAAATGACGCCATCTCCAGGGATGTGCGAGTCACGCTGGATAGAAAATACCCACCCCGATGCAACAAGTCAAACAAAGTTGAGACCGCGAGGCAGATGTGCTCACCAGAAAACCGCCGCAATGCCTCGACAGCTATAAGCATTCGCATTCGGTCGGATCTGAGCTCCAACCTGCAACACGGCACAATTTCAACTGTTGCGCTGCCACCGTTTATACGTCTGGGCCCGAGAGGGACTGCCTGCGAGAGAGCTGCTGAAAAGCGACTCTACTCATATCCTCCGCGGCATTCCCCCGGGGGAGTCGAAAAAAGATGCCCCCCCCCCCCTCCCACCCACAATCATCTCCAACGTGCTGCATTAAGCTTGCTGTTTCTATCGACGCAACTTTAACAAAGCTCTCTTTTCGCCGAAAGCGTTGTCGATGCATGATGGTTGCATTTTTAACGTCTTGACGATCACCAGAAGCGGTCGTCAAAATCATCGGCGTTGAGGCGCGCCGACCGCATCCGTCCGTACGTACTCTGCGTTGCCAGTTGATCGTTGATCGTCTGAATCCAGTGCTGGCAGAGTCCCAGATTGTCACAATAAAATGTGACGTCGTCGCATCGCCACTGATGCTGCGTCGTCCTCCTCACGTAGAAAACTGCATCAAAACAAAACACGTGCGTACGACTCTGTGGTCAATGCTGTCGTCAACTGAACAGCGTGCTTATTTATTTATCCATTTTGCTAAAAATGTTCCCACGTTGACCGTTTTTTCCCTCCTAGCCGAAATGAAATATTTGCAGCGGTTGCGTCCTTGAAAATGTGCACGGCAAGCACTCTTTCAGTCATTCGCTCTGATGAGTTACGCTAATCTGATCATCTGGTTTGGCCGCAATCTAATCGTCATCTACCTGAGATGCGGGGCACTTTCCGTGTATGATAACGTAAGAGCCGCCCGTCTATGGGCTTATTTCACTTAGCGTCAAGGAAATTTGCATGAACGACCGGTTTGCAAAACAACGCCGGCTAATATAGCACGTCATTTGAGTGACAGAATATTCCCGAGATTTCACATGGCGATTTATAGGAACTGATGAAAAGAAAGAACCTCTAGAGCAGGCGGTCTATCCGCAGGGCCGCGCTCGAAATTTTGAGCCTTATCGCCAAACTCGAGTTAAAGCTTCTCAAATTGCCGCTGAAGTGCCGGAAAAAAATATATATATATCTTGTCTGGCGGCAATTTTGCGATGCTGCTCGGATGTCAGAGAGACAGCGCGAGGTTGAGCCTGTGTACAATATGGCTTACCTGTGAATGCGTGTGGGTTGAGCTGAAGGTGCTTTGTTGCCCTTGTCTGGTCGCTGGTGTCCGTCTTGTGTACGGCCACGATTTCAGATGTGTGAACGGCATGGCCGTGAGCTGCGGAGACATTTTCCACAATCCTCAATTATTCAACTGGCTTCCCGTACACGTGCCCGCAGGGCGTGATGTTTTTTTTTTTTTTTGTTTGCTGACGGTCTGCGTAATGAGTTTTGTACTTGTTTGTTCACACGTACGCAGGCGGACACCCCGTTTAATGAATATGAAACATCTACCCACCTTCCAGTGGAGAGCAATAGAAATATTCATGACAAGAGGCATCGTTTTCACGTGTGCGCCTTGCCGGTTCATCCGCTGGGTTTCCACATCAGACTACGCCGAGAATGTAACGGATGGGTGGGCCTAGAGCAAGGAAATGTCCAGGTAGCAGCTTATTTCACCAGGGAAATAAATGGGCAGGAAAAAGCTCGCCGAGTCCCGAGGGACCCGACGAGTGTTTGGTGAAGTAACCGCATCCCGTTGTCCCCCGGGAACGCCATTTAAAATGCTCCTTTTCCAAAGGCTGCACGTGTGATTGAAAAAAAAAACAAGACCCGCGTATCATTTATGGAGCCGTGTTCATGAAAATATATATTTTTTTAAAGTAGAACATGATCCGGTTCCTCCGGTCCATGGAGAGCGAGTCAGACAGAAGGCTTGCTGGCGGTTACATCAAAGATATTTAATCAGGACTAATGTACTACTTGCGAGAAAGCGAGCGTGGTAATTAAAGGCGGTGTTGCACGGCCAATTCATTCTTCTAAGGAATAGTTTGCCAGATGCCCCTAAAAACTCATTCAAAACTAAAGGGAAAAAAGATTTAGAGTGCCTCGTCGTTGTGGCTTTAAAAAGCCCCACAACAAGAGCTTTCGGGATTTTTTTTTTTTTTTTTTAGGATTTTGAGATTCATTTTATATACTTTGAGATATTTTTTAACCCCTAAGATTTGGCAGAATTGTGAAAAGATGAGTGCTTTTGTGGAGTGTCAAATTTCAAAGATGTGTTTTGTTTTCACTTGGGAGGGACTTGAAGGCTCATTTGCATATAGATTTTGGGATAGGTTTGATATTTATCCAGGCTTGGAACTAGCACGGAGTTGGTTTGGCTGAAAAAGGAACGGCTTTGCGACGGGCAAAGGGATTTGAACTGACCTCTTCGACTCTCGGGCGCATTCATTCCTCCCCGTCTCCCCCTGCCGAATTATGAAGTTGATATGGCGAAATGGATGGCGGGCGCCGCGACATATTATTTCTCTCCGGGGAGTCTGGCCAGGAATGGGATTTCATTTCATTTTCAAATAAAGATGATGCGGCGCGCAGGCGTGAATAAGTTTAACGGCCATCGATATTCACACTTTGACAAATAGGCCGAAGACTGATGGTCTTGAGGGGAATGGCGGGGCGGAGGGTAGAATGACATTCACTCCAACCGCTTAAACAAAATGTAAATGCCATTCAGACGCCGCGTATACGATTGCCTTACTCTCAATTACCCTTCTCCTCGGCTTATATGACAAACCCCTCAAACCGAGAACCGCACGTGTCTTCTCAGATGCTGGCAAAAATCGACACGTCATTGAACTCAAGTGTAGCAGATAAAAAAAAAAAAAAAAAAAAGTCGATGATTAATGGACAAAATGTGCCTGTTAATAATCACGACAAAAATACACGTCAAGGTGACTTGGCCCGTGTAACTCAGTGTACGTAATGTTATCTTGCTTATTGTTATCATGTTTATGAGAGTGCTGATAACGCTTTTTTTTTTTTTTTTTCGCTCCCTGTCTCTAAGTCACACTCAGGAAGCAAACACTCGGGGCCAAGGGGTGACTTTCTGCCAAGCAACAAGTGACCTCAAACATCATTAAGACCTGCGGTCATTTGAACATCTTGGGCAAGTCATTTGAAACTGTAGGTGGCGTTCCCATATCGCTGTCTCAGGTACGCACGCGCACACACACACACACACGCTTGGATATGTGCAGGCAATAATCCCGTCAGCACACACACACACACACACACACACACACACACACACACACACACACACACGCATTGCAGAACTCATCCCCTCCACATGCACATTTGGCCAAGTTTTGAGCCGAGTGAAGTCCTCTAAGCTACATGCTAAGCCCCTCGGCCATACAAGGCCCAGATCCTCTCTGCTCCGCTCTGACATCCTTGCCTTTGTGCTCCGAAAGGATCTTAGTAATGGCACTCGGCCACAGTGAGTGGCCCATTCATGCCGCGCAGCTCAGCGTGTTGCTTTTGAGCTCAATAGGTCGCCTCGCTGCTGAATGTCAGGTTTTTAGGAGCTATGATGAGTGTGTGCGTGTGGAGAGATTATCGCAGTTGAAGATGGGGAGGGTGGAGTGTTCAGGTTTTTTAAGAATCCAGGCATTCAATCCCAGGTATGTCTTTATGTATTTCCAAAAAAAAAAAAAATCATAGTAGGGTAAAGGAGGGTTTGAAAATGGCCGCCACTGAATGAGTTTTAATGTCGTCCTCAAAAAACAGTACATATGGCAATTTGTCGTTCATGTCACCTGACCAAATGAATGGCGCCCGGCGAGTGATGGCTTCAAAGGCCTCCAGAGAGGACCTTTATGTTCATGCCGTGGGCCTTCAGATGCAATCTAAAATTCATTTGCAACTCACTGTAACGGCCGTAAGAGCGCCATTCTGCATTCTAACAATTGATGGTGTTGTGTTTCGGTTCCTTCAGGCATGTTCCCGCTCATCCTGATTTACCAAAAACCAACGTGGCATCCCATCTGACAGGATTCCTCGCGCACATCAAAAACGAGGTTTGTCTCATCTGTTACACTGGCGTGGATCCGACTTCAAACACACGCCAGGCCTCACCTTCCTTTCCTTCAGCCTGACAAAAAAAAAAAAAAAGCTGCCTTATTCATATTCCGCTCCACTCCCATGCCCTCTCCGCCCCCCCCGGTTGTACACAGTGGATGGCTATGTAATCCCTTTGCCGTTACTGCAAGTTGGCAACAACAGCGTGTTAGAGGACAAGCCGGCGCAAGTTAAAGGAAACGTTCGCCGTGCCGCCCGCCGCTCGCTGTGCTGTTGAAGTCACGGCCATTTTCCTTTTCGCATGTCTCCCTCCGAGGATGCGAGCGAGAAGATAAGCGACGTTGCCATACGTATGCAGCAAAAAAAAGCACACTTTTCACACAAGCGCCACAATGTGAATGATGAGGATAGTCGTGCAGTTTTTTTTTCTTTCCCCATCCCTCGCCAGAAGGTCTCCACCCTTTTGCGTTGATTCATTGTGTAATTAGCTTCCCTCCTCTGTCTATTGACCCCAGCTGCAGCAGGTAAATAAATACAATCACGGTAATGAAAGGGCCCATATTGCCGCCCGTAATGCGGTAAAAACCTGCAGTTTACCCAATCTCCAGCTGTCGTTTTTCTGGCATTCCTCTCCCAGTATCCCCCGCCCCCCTGCGGCCGTCTCTCAACGTACAGACAGGGCCGTGCGTTGAGCGCCGACTTTAGATTACAAAGCACAGATCTGCCTGGGTACACTTGGCAGCGGACTGTCAAACACGACGTGCGGCTCGCTCCCCGGCGCAACGGGTTTGCTCGACCGGCGCTTAGGCAAACAGATGGAGACGAGAGGACAAGCAAGGTGGAAGGTGTAACAGGAGCGCTGCCTGTCGCTAGGGGTGCCGTGCTTTAGCTGCAGCTGGTTAGCCGTGGGGGTGGGGGGAGAAAGAGAGAGAGAGAGAGACACGATGCAGCCTTTCCAGATCCACCTGCTCCATCAGTTCCTATAATTGACGCCAAAATAGCGCTCTGCCTAGCCAAACAATGTCATTAAACCTGGGCGCCCGTGACGAGTCTAAAAAATAAATAATACTCTTCTTGTTTTGATAATCAACTGAGGAAGGGCAATCGTTTTGATAAAACCCTTTTTTTTAACACCGTGTATTTAGTCACTGTGCATATATTGATACACATTAGAGGTGCAACAATTAATCAACCACTAATAATCGATTAATCGTTTCGAGGCTTTTATACCCTTAATATTAACCAAATCCTAAATACAATAAATATTCTCGTTTCTTTTTTTTTTTTTTTTTTTTGTCCAGAATAAGACAACCATTTGAGTTGTTGCTCTTATTTTGAAAAACAATAATCAACATTTGCGTCAATGTGATCATTATTCATCAGTGAAAAATTTTTCCCAAACGCGGCGTAGTTCCTCCAAAAAAAGCTGCCGGCCCAAACTTCCTTCATTGCTCTGAGTGATTCGGCAACTGTAATTCTCTGGATCTGTATCTGGCTTTACCTTTAAACAGGGAAGCACATACCCTGCCACCCCCTCCGCCGGCGGGCCAAGTGAGGCTTTAGTGGGCCTGCGGTAGCGTCGCTTACTGAGCATAGTGATTTGAAGGCGAGAGCGTACGCCTTGAGTTTTTCAAAGATCTCCCTTCCAGGTGGGAGTCCGGCTTGCCTGCCGCTGCCGTGGTTTGACCGAGTGTCTTTTGAAAACTCAGGATCGCATCTCTTCTCCCCGCCTATGTGCCTGACTGACAGCTGCTCTGATTCAATGAAATCCACCGAAATGTCAACAGCGCCGTTGCGGTCCGCAGCTCGCGATGCACAAGTGACGTTGACTACTCATAACGAGTCGTCCTGACATTTACACGCACTTGATGTTTGGTTTGCGGGAGGACAAACATGAAAAGCAGGCCATACATAGTGAGGCTGTCGTGTCAAATGCATGACGTGATTCCCTGTGATACAATCTGTGAGTAATCGTTCGGCTCTGTCCGGTTCAACTCGTATTTGCTTTTCCATCAATCATCCGTCTCGTTTTAATACACGCATTTGGGAGTATATTTGAGATGACAATAACAACAATCCCTCCCACTCATAATTCGCATACCAAAGATTATTATTTCCAAAACGGTGGGCCTGGAACTTGTATTGTATCCTGTGTCTTGAAAAAAAAAAAAAGACAATTTCCCTTTCCTCCAACTGTCCATTTTGATCCAATTTGTCTCCGGTTTTGAGTCCGCCATCATGTTTCCGGTGACACACTCGGGTCCCAACAGTCACCAGGAGACATTTTGACGTGACCAACTTGGAACATCGGTTCAATAAAAACAAGTGTTTATGGCGGGATATTATAGGGCGCTTGATACCACTTTGAAGAAGGTCAATGGCCAGGTTTAAAGTGAAGTACGCCCACGGTAATTGCCCCGCTGGATACGCGGCAATGATCGTAGGCTGGGAAACTTGTTTACATGAGCAAACATTGGCCCTGGAGCTAATACCCATGTCTGCTGTGATCGGGCTTGCCAAAAAAAACTAAATAAAATTTTTAAAAAAATGCATGAACAGAAGATCGTAACTATTCGCAAATTATTAAATCAATAATTAGTAACCTGATTTTTCTTTGCAATAGTTTGATTACATAGATCGACGTATACATGGTTAGATGGATGGATAGATATAGGTAGTGTTCACACTCCTGTTCAAAACACTTTTTCTTTTTGTGTATGTGTGTGACAGGAAAAATATACCGGTATATCAATATTTTGCAGAGGCGGAAGTCAAAAATAAACAAGTGAGGCAAGTGTGCACTCCCTATTATAACAGGGGATGTGTTCAAAATTGACCAATCACGTTCGAACCCATCATGGGACTCAGCATGCGACTTTCACAATTTCAAGTTCCTCTGATGAAACCCAATTAAAGTTCAGCTTTTCTACGATGTTTTTTCCGGACATTTTAAGGTCACCATAATGGTAGAAAAACAAAAACTTGTCATTTTAACAGGGGTGTGTAGACTTTTTTTTTCTCCAATATCCAATAGATAAATAGGGACAATTCAAAAACGGGAAAAAAACAAAAATACTTTTGTATATAAGGATATAACTCATCCTGCCTCTGTTTTGGATGGAACTTACCTGTTGGGGAAGTGCTGCCAGAACTTCTCCTCCAGTTCTTCCTAATGTCCTTCCATGCAAGAAAATCCCGAAAAAGAGCGAGCTGTACTTGCCCGTACTTGTGGCAAAGGTCCGACAACAACAGCGCATGCTGATGATCCATTATTTAGTCAACTTTTGCAGCCGCCACCATAACAGACTGAGCTCACTCAGTGCATGCGCTTTTGTGTGTGTTGTCTCATGCTGTCAGGGGAACTCGTTTGGCGCAAAGATTCCGTACAAGTGAAAGATGATTCACACCAGGAAGACAAAAAAAGTATATACGGCGCAAAGAATGCAGCTTGTTGAGCCACTTTAATATCATGAAGGCGTATAATCCAGCTCGGCATGAACTATAATGCATTGTTCGTGCTCTTGTCTCCTGGTTTGTAGAATTAAACCGCACCAGGAAATGGGACGGAGTGAGAATTCATTGGCTAGAGTTTGACAGAGAAGCAAACTCTCTACATCAGCACTATCAGCTCTCATGACCCAAGGGCACGAAGCACCTGCCACTAGGGGGCCCCCAAACTTACACAACATTCCATTTGTTTTGTTTTTTTGTTCGATTTTTTTTTTTTTCCCATGACTTGGCAACCTCAGGCTGTGGATTGTTGTTATTTCAAGTCATAGTACCACTGGGAAATTGAAGCACCTGTGGGGAGAGAGAAAATGGAACTAAGGTTGCTTTGGGCCCCTAACAACAAAAAAGACTAACCGAGTCACACTCGGTGAAATAACTTTTGGGCGAAGAATAAAGAAAAGAAATAACACTCTCGAGGTAATATAAGACACGTTTTACCAATGAAAGTATGCACAAACTAGCACCCAGTTTTTAAATGATCAAGAGTCCTCTAATATTAGCTGCATTCATTTCATGTTTGTTGTAATACTTTGTAATATTGGTTAGTTTGAATGTTTTTGCATGGATGCATGGATACATAGACCGTAGAATATTGATCAATTTTGTTTCCTCCCTCTGAACCCCCCTCCCCCCATTTAAAACAAACATAATTCTGCTGTTTGTTTTAATAAAGTAATCTACAAGTCTACACAAGCCCCCTCGCTGCCCATCTTTAAAACTCGCCTCAAAACTCACTTGTATTCTTTGGCATTTGACTCAGCGTGACTCAGACTTGATCTTAGTCTTACTGTTTGGTGCTTTCTACCGTCCTGGTTACTGATTTATTGCTTTATTGTTGTATACTGTATATGATAGTTGCTCCATGTACAGCACTTTCTATGCAGCGATGGCTGTTTGCAAGTGCTCTGTAAATACAGGTGAGTTGAGTTGAATGACATTTTTTTAATTTCCAGACAACTGAAACAATGTAATTCTTTTTTCAATTTTATTCCATAGTTTTTTTCGCCTGGTCAACAACGGTCCGAGTTGGAAAAAAAAATCACAATCGTCGTCACGCGTTCCTCTGGCAAATCTCACTTGTGATTGGCCCACGATGCGGAAATGCCACTGCGACCAATCACAGACGCGTACTCACCGACTCAACATGGCAGCTCTCTGAGTTTTGCAGGAAGCAACCTAGTGTAAATAAAGCGTAGTTTGACGTTTTACCAGCAGCGACAGCGTCCGGGCGCCTTTCCTGAGGACCAGTCGGACCGGAAGGGTAAAATGTCGAGTGACGGAAACAAAAAACAATTCTGGAAAAGAAACGCGGCGAAGGTTCCCGGCAGGTGAGTGACGTGTTCCCTCTGCCGACGGCTAGTTTAGCTAGCGAGGCTAATTCACGCCTAGTCCCACTTGCAGAGATTCAGCCGTAAAGTTTCACTTTCCAGTCCTTGGCAAGCTGTTCAATTTAACACTCGCGACTTTTCACGCTACCCGAGTCTGCGGTGCATTCTCCTCATAGCTGCAATTCGCACGTTTCAACCCGGCTAAAGCTGCGATGCTAATAGCGGCTATCGCAATCACAGACTTCTCTCATTCCACAGCAGTACAAATAGGCGCTCAGATTTGACAATAAAATGGCTGCACTGGCTTCTAGCCTATTCGTGATCTTCTAGTATGTGATTTCGCTCAGCTCAGCATGCGCTGACACTCGTTCATTCAGTGTGTCTATGTCACTTTCCCCAGCATTCAGCATGTGTATGGCGCACAGCATCCACCTTTTGACCCACTTCTTCACGCTAAGTAAGTGCACCTTACTGTGTATGTTTGTATGTACAGTATTTGTTTGTGGGTGTGGTGCATTGTTGTTTGGTATTATCGTACCTCTTCACCGGCTTATTGTGAACACGCAAAAGGAGGAAGTGCCCTTACCAGAAAATCAAGTTGTGTTTGAACTGCTTTATGGGAAACTAATCAAACCAGGCCTCAAGACTAGCAGCTTTATATATATATATATATATATATATATATATATATTTAAGCTACATGCACATTGGGTCCTACCCAGAAAATTTAGTGGCGCAAGTAGATCATTTGGGGCGCAGAATGTAAATATTCACTTCACTCATTTTCAGTATATTACTGATGAATACGGCGACATGTGGAGCAGATATTTGTTAGAAACAACAACAGAAAAATAAATCTGCATATTACTGGTGCGACATGCACAGATTAGAATTAAGTTGTAGGAGCAAAACGCCACCATTTAGGAAAAAAAGAATCCGATGTTCTTGTTTATGAATTATTTTTATGTACTTTTTTTAATATAATTTTGATGCATGCACGTTATTATACAAGGTGTCTCAAAAGTCTGAACCTTGGAAACTGACAGCAGTGTGGAATCCCTGCAACAGGTTTCCATGACTATTATAACCTTTCCATCGCAAATGTTTGAAATTCTACTGAAGATGTTACGTGTTAGTAATCTGAGCGAGTGAAATTTTAAAGATGTCATGTGTCCAGACTTTGGGGGCTTTGGTTTTTAAAATATAGTAATCTGTATACCGCCGTTCGCGGACACCAAAAATGAAGTCCAGGGGAGAACATGCCTTTTTTTCAGTGTTTGTTTAATTTGCCATTTCTGCCGTTTCTGGATTTCTATAAAAGTAACTAATTCAATTTTAAGACCTTTTGAATGAACAGGGACATGTTGGTCCCTATACATGCTGCAAATAGTCGACAACCTCCACTTTAAAAACAGATTACAGCTCAAATGACAAAATATTTTTTAGTTTTTCTTCTTCCCGTTTTTCTAGTTTGATTAAAGCAGGGCCGCGACCGTCTCCTGCCACGCCGGGCAAGCCCAAGAAGGCCACCACGTTCCAGGAGTTTGAGAGCATCACGAGCGATGCCTGGGACGTCGGGGATGACGATGACGAGCTGCTGGCCATGGCCGCGCAGAACCTCAACATCGAGGTCGTTATGGAGACTGCCAATAAGGTAACAATGAGATTCTTTGCTCGCTACCGAGCGAGTCGTCAAACCTTGGCTATGCTCTGCGCAGGTGATTGAGAATCACAGCAAGTTGCAGGAGAGACAAAAGCTGGATGATCCAGCTGAATTGCCCCAGAGGGACGACGACGTGCAAGATGAGGAGGAGGCGGTGGACGACGACGAGGAAGACGAGGAGGGAGATTTGACCAGTCCGGAGGTTTCATTCTCTTTCCAAGGTAGCCTGGACACTGAAGGTCGCCTGGTGAAATCCCACAGCGAAGCTCCCATTGGATCACCGAAAGGTTAGTAGCTCGCACTCCTCATATTTGGGTTGAAGTCTTGACACCCAAAGCTGTCAACCGGAGTGATCTTTATATTCTCATTATGTCATCACTCTCAGTCCTAAGGGGGGGAAAAAAAAAATCATTGCAATTCTCCATTTCCGCCTGTGAGGTGCTATTTGATGATGCAGGCCAGGGGGGTCAAACTCAGGTCCTGCAGGTCCGCTCGCCTGCATGGTTTCCAAGTCTCCCTGTTGCAACACACCTGATTCAAATGATCAGATCACCAGCAAGCTCTGCGGAAGCCCGACATTGAACCTGTTCGTTTGAAACAGGGAGACTTGGAAAACATGCAGGCCCTCCAGGACCTGAGTTTGACACCCCTGATGCAGATGATTTCTGGCAGCGCATCGTTAGAGAGAAGCGCCGGCGCAACTTGACGACAGGCCAGAATTGAACTTCGCTGACGTTTGAAGTGTTCTCACCAGCCGTCGGCTGCGCTCGCATTTATTCCACTAAAATGATTCGAAAGTGGGGAGCTTGTGGTCGGGGGTGGGCACAGCTATCACTCCGTAGATGTTTGCGCAGTGGAACTTCCAAAGTCGAATGCAGTTTTACATAGTGTATATTTGTAACGCTTTTCACCCATATGCATATGAAGAAAGTCAATAGAGAGGTTGCCGCTGATTATACTCGACAGCTGTGTGTAACTCGTTTTAAAAAAAAAAAAAAGTCCATTAGAAAGTTTTTTTTTTTTTTCCTTTTAATCATACAGTACAGCTTGTCACATGCACAATCTGGCTGCCTGTCGGGCCGTCTGCTGTCGGATTCGTTGCGGTGTTGAGATTACATAAACAACTCACTGCCCTCCGGCGCTTCGTCTCATCTCCTTGGAGACGACGCGGCTCGCGCTCACGCGCGCTGTCAGATCGGACGGATATGCGCATATGTAAGACAAGTTATTTTACACCTTCGGGGAGAATGATGCAAAACCCCACATTAGAGATGCAAAGCTGAATAAATGAATGGCTGATGCATTCAGCAGGTGGGTAAACAGTACGCTGTGTTTATGTTTCGTGGCGTCACTGCGTTGGACATATTGAAGTCAACTCAGCAAGGGGGGACATCTTCTGTACCTGCGTCCCTGTTTGGGATTTGTTTTTGGCACAAGCGCAACTCGACACTTGTCACTCGTGTTTGCGCTGTGTGTCTTTGGAGTCTTTTGGGTCGCATCTGGAACAACATTCGGCAGACCGAATTAATGCTTGTCCCTGCTGCCGTGGTGGCTTCACACTAGAATCACGCACATCTCGTAGCAAGTCATTGGGGGGAGGGGGGGAGGCGGCGGGTGACTGCCACCAACACTAATTACAGTCGTTTTCACCAGGCGGCATGCTTGCAGCAAAACAACATTAAAAGGAAAATGGTCACATCACTTTCAAAATGGAGATTTGGATGGCATGCTGCAATGTAGTGCAGACGGTAAAATCTTGCCTTTGGCGCATTCCTCCTCTAATGGGAAATGGGGTCATTCTTTTGATATTAAAAAAAAAAAACACCTAACGAGACCGCTCGAAGCAACTTTTCATTCATACACTATTCCATCGAGTTGCATTCATTCGCGGTGCACTCGTGCTCCGTTTAGATGCTCTGCGTATATTTTGTTGACTAGAATCAGTACAATAACCCCCCCCCCAGTTGCCCTTTCCACAAAAGTGCACTTTCATTCAATGCAGCTTTGTACCATCTAAAAAAAAATGCGAAAACGACCAAAATTTGACTTTTCATCTGTCAGGCAAAAAATACAGTAGCTTGTGTGTTTTTCCGTCGCCTCTCCAATGCCCCCGCTAACCGCCCCTTTATTTTCCGCTTGCGGCAGATGCAGCGGGTGAGCACGCGGCCCTCTACAGACAGCGCTCGCTGCCCCACCGGCCGGTCATCCCACTTGTGGCGCGCATGGCCGACCAGAACACATCGGGCACTCCAGCCATGACGGAAAGGGAAGCGTCACGTCTGGATAAATTCAAGCAGTTGTTGGCTGGCCCCAATACAGATCTTGGTAAGACACGTTCAGATTTCGTGGTTTTTTTTTTTTTTTTTTTTTTTTTTGAAGCAGTTATGCTTTGACTTTCTCGGTCACGAATTTCCATTCCTTTGCACCCGTTTGGCTCTCAGCTGTAGTCGTTCCCGCTCACTTATTCTGCCAGCTGTGCTGCACTTTTAACAATGTAAAGCGACACGGACGGGGGCGGGGGGTGTCACATAACCGTCTGGAGGCGCAGATTAGGATGAGACCGAAAACACCAGCACCTACGACGCCAAATAACGGCGCTTTTGTTCTAGATACCACTGTATAAACAGTATGCAACAGCTTTTTGAATATTTTTGTTTGCTTGCAGCACAAAGCAGCCCTATTGTGAGATTGCCGTACTCATTGAACCCCTCACCAAATCTCCCCTCAAAGCCTCTTTCATCATGTGTCCTTTGTGTCATGCCTTGAGCGCTTTCTGCGCGGCGCCTGGAGAGCCCTGGAGAAAAAAAAAAAAGGAGAGCATGGAGGGAATTAGCGCTGAGCAACTAATGAGTCACGGGCTTATGCCGAGCACGCAAAGTGTCGGGAATAGTTTGATGCAGAAATGCCCTGATGTATCGCAACTGTGACAACGAGGCTTAGTTAAGGCTCTGCGCTGTGATGACATGTTCAAGAATGTGAACTTCATTCATGGGACAGTTTCAACGTGTATGATGAAAAAAAAATTTTTGTTTTGTTGTGCGTGATGACTGCACACTCTACATTTAAAGTGAAGTCACATGTCCGTGTACCGAAAGTCACATGCTGGCCGACCCTGGAAGTGGGGCGTCTGGTCCCCCTTGTGTTGAAAGAGCAACTCGGGGTATCTGTCCTTGAGCTTAAAGGAGGGCTGTAGGGATGATCAATCGGTTCACTTCCTCTCTTGAATTGTGCAATTAATCGCGGCGGCGGCGGCGTCTTTTTGGAGGACAGGCCCCCCGGCGTGTCAGGGCTGCCTGACTTTGGAGGCACGGCGTCAGGGTGGTGTCCCTCTGTAATCATTGCGGCATCAACACACCGAAGCATCGCGGTGTTCTTCACGCGCTCGAAAAAGGCTACTTTGTTTGACATCAATTCTGTCTGCCTCGGACATTCATAACACTGTCCACGCTTGCCCCTCCCTCTGTCTCCGTCGGTGACAGCAGTCTGCTTAGCGTGTAAGGTCATGCGGTGGGATGCTGACCTGTGCCTTTGCAGAAGTGGGCTGATTGATGTCAGGTGGGTTGCGCCTAATTATTGCCCATGTCCGGAGGCGAGCCTGCCACAGCGGCTTTGAGTGTCAATGTGACGTTCATCAGTGAATGCGTTGCCTTCATTTTGAGCTTCAAAATAAGAGCGTCAAGCGGAAGTGCAGAAAACGTCATCCCTTCATCCTCTTTGCTGCCCACCGGTGCGCCTCCGCTCTGTTGGGGGTGCTGCGGCGCTTTGCCTCTCTTTTCGCACATGGTGATTGGACCACTGGACAGCAGTGACACTGGCTAAAAAAAAAAAAAAAAAGCCCCCCTCTTCTTGGCTTCTGCTGTCTGATGTCGTCACAGCATCAGCACTGCGCCCGTGCCAAAATGGTGACGCGACTCGATTGATTTCGCTGCTGATGATGCTGGGCTAGGCCTTTTTAGTGGCGTTTGCCACTGTAAAAGTGCAGAAGCCTCGAATGCAGCGTTCTGCTTTCATGCATCGGACCAATTCATCAAATGCAATTTTCAAATTGCCAAGGCTGCAATTTTCTGCCTTTTTGCTTCCTTTTGGTCAGTCGGTTGGCTTTACTAGATATATATTTTTAATAAATATGTATACTTTTGTCAAATCCAATTTTTGTTCATTGTAATACGAAAATAATCGCAAATCATTCAGCCCTAATTCATAGTGCCTTGTGTGTTAATATGCCAGACACATATCTTACTCGGGCTTGCTATGCAAGCACGATCCGAATCTGAATCTTTTTTTTTTTTTTTAAATATCAAATTATCAGGTCATGTTTAAGCCACAGTCGCTGCAATCAGGACATTTGTCGCATCGCTACGGTTATAATTCAATGCGTGTATTTTTATTGAATGGACCCACTCTGGATCTGAATTGTGTCGTTTGATGAGGCTTCTTTATTGTCAGGCGCCGTATGAGAGAATTCATCACAATCGCAAGAGCAGGTCTCAGGCTTGTGCTCGCGTTCGCACGCCACTTGTTCATTGTCACCTGAATTCACTGAGCATATTCATTACGCGTTCGACACTTGCTCAGCCGCCGCGCACAATGCAATTGTCGTGCGAACGTCACAGAAAAGGGAAATTTCCAATAAAAATCGTGATATTGCGGCGACTGCGACGTTTCAATTAAAAGGACACACTTACCCGCGATCGTACGCTCTCATATGGCCAATGTCCCCTTTCTGCCATCTGTGCCATCAATCAGGCTGCCTGAGCAGGTATCATCGGTTGTGGTGGTGGAGGGGGGGAGAATTTTTACAAGAGTCTCGTTAGTTTACGAGCATTCTGGCGGCAGGGCGTCGTCCTTTTTAGATGAGTTAGATCGTCCAAGAATCTCGCCGCGTTGAAGGTTTATTGGAGGGGGTCTTAAATTGTTTTTAACACCCTGCATGATAAAGATGTCACTTGTAATAGCATTGTTTTTTTGACCTCCCAGAGGAGTGTCAGACAGCGCAAGGGAACAATGGATGACATTTTTTTTTTTTTTTTTTTTTTTTTGTCAAGAGGTGCTTCGGATGACACGAGTGGGTCGTATTGCAATGAGACATCACCGCACACACGTTGATTATTCCGTTGTGAGAAATTTCAAGTCAAACTTATTTGAGCCTGGCTTACTTGAAGGCTTTTGGGGTTTAATAATGGCCCCGTTTCGCTCAAGAGTTGCAGCTACCTTTTAGAGTCTGAAAACAACGTTACCGTTTTGCCAAATTTCGCCATCTAAACTATTTTTTCCGTGAGCTCGAACTGTTTTAGAAATTTCAAGTCAAAGGTCGGGTCCTGGTGAGATGTTTGTTCAATATTGGAGGGTTCCTAGCAGCCGCCCCCATTTCATAAAATTTTTCTCATAGAAGATAGTAAACTGAAAAAAAAAAATGCTTCCTGTCCGTCAACATTTTTGCGCTTTTGGATGGTCCAGAAATTTGGAAAACATTCCGTTTGAGATTTTTATAATTCTGCAGCAGAGTAAGCTGTGCAACAAGGTCCAGGTTAAAAAAAAAAGAAGCAAAGTTTGTAAATTCCAGATTATTTCTTTATTTCTTTAACAGCTGTATGCGCTACTCACGGGAAAAAAAAAAAAAAAAAAAAAAAGCAAAGTTTGTAAGTTCCAGATTATTTATTTATTTCTTTAACAGCTGTGTGCGCTACTCACGCGAGTGACCCTTGCTTTGCCCCAGTGATCCCGCTCCATCTGACTGGTGCCTGAATAGTTCATGGCTCCGGCCCGCCAACCCCCTCAACCTCCCGCACCCATCAAACTCCCCTGCGCCGCCCGCGCCGACTGACAGCTCTTCTTATGTCCTCGCTGACGTCCGACCTTCTGACTGGACGCGCGTTGTTTTTGTAGCTGTCACACAAGCCTGCGCACACGCAGGCTCGGCTCGTACGCTGACTGACAGGACGAGTAGACATGGAAGCGGGGCCTGCTTCGTGTACACGCCATCACCGGCACTCGTAGGTTTAGGTTGGAAGGTCAAGCACCTCTGCCGAAAAGGTTCTGAGCCCCGGTTGAGGTTATTTGAGGCATCATTGTGCCTCCGAGGTTTCCATACCGGAGCAGCTGTTGTTGGTGTTCAACAGAAGGAACATTGTGTCCTAATCACCCCCCTGTGGTCTGCAGTTTCACTCAATCCAAGACAAATTGCACCACTGGAAGGTCAGGCTTAATGGACACCAGTCAGACGGGTCGGTGCTTATGCTTGCCCTTGTATATTGCTAATGTTACAAGTGGTGTTATTTTTTTTTTTGTGTGTTTTAAAATAAATATGCACTAAGTGACCAACCCTCTGGGGTGCGTGCCTGCCGGCAGGATAAGCATCCGCTATACTGATCACGCTAATTCCAATGTATAAAATAATGTGATGTTTTATCGGTCCCATCGGGGGGGGGGGGGGATTCAAGCTTTGACATGCTCCCCCACTTGCTAATGTATATTTTGAAATGATTGTCTGCGGAATAAATTGCCTGTAAAGTATGCGGTTGCCTTAGTGAGGCTGCCCTTGCGTTTATTCTATCGAGACCGCTTAAAGAGACGCCTTCAAATTCGCAATTGAGTGGACTTTTTGCGTTCCGACACAAATTAGGACGCGTAGAGAGAAACGGGGAGGCGCGCTGACAAAATTTTCCCCGCCGCATCGCATTGTTAACTTTGCTCATCAAACATCAACATTATGGCGAGTCGCCCTCGCCGCCCACGGGACAGTCGTCGAAACCTCTCACTCACGACGACAGATTAATTTTCAAAATGATATGAAATGTCTTCAATGTATTCCAACGGTAGCCATGGCACGGCTGTCCAACTCATAATGCACACAAGGCAACCTCGGAGAGATGACTTCGCCTAGCGCTAATAAAACGACATCTGCAATTTAGCCCCGACGTCCTGTATGTGTCTGCCTGCTGAGAAATTGAATTTTGCTCTTCTCAAATAAACTTCCAAAGAACAAGCGACCAGATGAGTGCTGGTAGGTGGCGCGCATCGAGAAATTATTTTCCTAACATGTACAGTGGGTCGTCAATGTTCTCATCTGTCTCTGCTTTATAAGTTGCCTGGGCTGACTGTGATTTGGTTCAGCATTGATCCAACACCCCGCTGGAGTGCGATTTTTGCCGGCGTAGACGCTGCGTTTGCAGTTTTGCCCGCCTATGATGCATGGCTCTAAACGCCCCCCACCCCACGTAAATATTCGGGTTCATTTCACCTGCTTCCCGTTCATTCTCAAATTCTCCCATCGTCGAAGTAGGGGCATACTCTGGGCGCGATCGGGATGTACCATTAACCGACTCGAACCCTCCTCCTATGGTGGCGAGATAGATTAATGCCAGGTGTGAGAAATATAACATAGTTTAATTAAGCCCGAGTCCGCAAGATTCATGGACTCATTTCGTTGTCTGACAGTGCAAATGAAGGTTCAAAGGGTGCACGGCAAGAGAAAGGGACACCCTTGACTAGCTCTTAAAAGAATAATGAATGCGGAGCTGCTTGTAGGATAACGATTTCGCCCTTAATGACTTCGGCTTCGGCGAAAAAACGGTACATAGTTTCCCCGGCGGCTCCCCCCCCCACACCCCCCACTCCCCCCTTCCACATAAAGGCAGATGTCATTGGCGGCTGACTAATGATGCATTCAAAACACACACTTTTAAGCACTAGATGCCTCTGCCGCTGAGCTGGATAGACGTTTTTAGTCTCGCGGTTGTGATTTCAAAAGGCAGACAAATGTGATATGTACATGTGTGATTTTTTTTTTCTTTCACTCTGCAACGAACATGCCTCAGGGGATAACAAGCTTGTTCCTTCATCTGTATGATTGACCGTACAGTAGGAAGGTCCTGTTATCTTGCCCCCACCGAAAGGAAAGCGGCCCGTATTCTCAAAGTGTCTTGTTACACTTGCCACTTAGTGTAGTTGTAACCAGCCCGGCATCGCAAAGCCCTGCACTGCACTAGATCACTATTGAATTTCTACATAATTAAAGCCGCGCCGGGGCAAAGTAAGTGAGAATTTTTTTTTTTAAAGCAAAAGACGCAGCAGACCCATCGTGGGGGGGCGGGGAGGAAGGCCACTTTCCATCGGCCAAACAAGCTGTAATGCGTTTCACTCAATTTAGCCAACTCGTTGCTGTTTAGCTGATTTCTATTTCCTGTCCCACTCCGTCTCTGTCTTCATTGCATTTGCCTTGAAGAACAGGCCAGGCGCAGTCATTTGGCAGCGCTAATCAATACCATTCACTCCGCGTGAAGACGTTATCAATTCCCATCCTGTGCTTTGAGCGCAAGTCATGGAAGAAATTGCTTTATTTCTTTGCCGCGTTGGTACCCTTTCTTTTGCTTCGGGAACATAGCACCAGGCGGGAGGACTTTCCCCTTTGCTGCGGCCATCACTTACTTCCGTCAAGGTGTGTTGTCAGAGAGGGAGACGCCGTCCGTTTGATGTAAAGCGCCGTCGCGCGCATTAAGCCCTCCTCGGCCTCTTCATTGACTCTTTTTAAAACCGCCGTCAATGTTCAATTTGCACCTCTTCATTGGACATATTTGATGCGCCAGCCCTCCAGCTCGCCTACCTCGCCCGAAGCAACGTTGTTATTCATCATAATTTGTTCTTAAAAAGGAATGAAATTGCGAGCCAACTCGACTGCGTGTTTTCTTTCATTGACTGACTTGACTGTTTAATTGAACGATCCTCCGATGATTTTGTGAATTTTATGTTATCCTCGCTCTGTATTGTTCTGCATATATATATATATATATATATATATATAATATATATATAATATGTATATATTTTTTCAAAAAGCACTCAAGATTTTGTTTTTTTTTTTGGGGGGGGGGTTGTTTTACAGAAGAGCTTCGGAAACTCAGCTGGTCTGGAATCCCGCGACAAGTCCGACCAATCGCGTGGAAGCTCCTTTCGGTAAGTTTACTTTTCCTTTCAGTTGGTTAAATTGTTACTCGGGTCCGACGGTTTTAAAAAGTCCCACTAATTTGATTATTCAGCCCCCCCAAAGAAAATTGCAGCCCTTGCTATTTGAATATCGCCCTCTTACTCCACTGCGGTGCCGATTTGAATGCGATTAATTGCTCGGCCCAAATTGTTGCAAAACTTAAGGCTGTTTATCAGTAACCTTGGAAGAAACACAACCGTTCAAAACAAAAGTGCACACACAGCCGCTCGCGCTAATAAACTTGTAGCAATAATAATAAACGCATAACAGATGATCACCACGCACGCACATAAAGTTGCTGTCATCATCTTTCTCCTGACCCTGCTCCCTGTTTTGATTTATGAAGACTGCGAACGGTTTGAGTGTGCCTTTTTTTTTTTTTTTTCGAAAAACTTGAATAGGGAAAATTAATTGTGAGGAACCAATAATTTATTCATGAGCCACCGTGTGTTTACTCATTAAGCCATTGTTGTGGCGTACGGCTCCGAGTCTGCCGAGAGATGACGGGCTTTTTTGAGCACCGTGACTCTCCCATTAATTACCTCACAATAGCTAATGTGCCGCAGAAAAGATGCCATTAAAGGTGCGAGACGTGTGGCTGTTTTGTGCGGCGCTAGCTGGTGTGACGCATCCTTATTTGCCGCCGTATTAAATCGACGCCACTGGAGACTGCGTCGGATGCCACGGTGTGCTACGGAACGCGTGTTTGGATGTGTGTGTGTGCGTGGTTGCGTAAGTGCAGCTGCCCTCTGGCGTTGGTGTGTGTGAGAGACCGGCGCTTGCCCGTGGAGAAATAAATGTTCAGGTAAGTGGCAAGTGGTGTCGGGCACACAACGCACCACAGCATGCGACAGAATTCTGACCGCCCTTTTCTTCTGCAAGTCCGCCCGCCCTCTTGGTCCAAAGCTTTGTTTTAATGTCGCAATTTGCGTGAGTGGAAGATGGTCTTAAGTGTGTCGTTTGTTTATATATGACTCGGCATGTAAGCAGCATACACTGCGGCTGGAGTTCCATCATCATGAAACATTGAACATGCAATGGTTGAGTCACTTGGAACATGCCCGGACGGGAATTACCTTGGGCGATGAGCCTCGTGCCGTTTCGCGCTTGAGATAACGGCGTTGTTGTGGTCACGTGACAGGCTGTGCTTTCAGTTTAGATATCCCCCCCAAAAAAAACCCTTCTAAACGTGATTTCATTTTTATCGTCAAATTAAAAACGTCTCTCTTGTGAATGATCAATTGAAATAAATGTTTTACCTCCACATTTAATAAAATAACCATTTCAAATCCAGTTTTAACTCTTGCAAATGTTACTATGATCAGCAAAAATATGAAATGTCTGGGGACAATTCATCCCGAGCTGCTGCCTTTGTGCTTCGGTGCTGCTGTTTAGGTTCGCAACATGGGCTGTTAGCAGAAGAACAATACAACGAAGGGGACGCATCTCTCCAGTAAAGCGCGATTGGATAAAATTTGATCAATTTAAAGTGGAACAATTAATTGCGATTCAAAGGAGGGGTTGATTCGATACAGTATGGCTCAAGCCAATTTTCAAATTCAAACTGTTAATTTTTGTTTGCCCATCCTGACTACAGTGACTAATGCCTTTTTTTTTTTTTCGCGGGGGTGGGGGAGCGATGGGGCCTATTTGAGGGTTTATTTGACTTTGCGGTGTTTGTATTTACTGTTCTAACAAGCTCTATATCCGAAGCTTCTGGCCCACCCGGTGAGGATTTCAACGGAATCCTTGATCTCGCCGTATGAATTATCGCCGGGTTCAATCCAAACCTGGGATTAAAGCTCGCCGTCCAAAAGCACTCATCTCTTCCGGAAATGTCATAACACTTGACTGCCTCTTCTGTCCCGTCTGCGTCGCCGTCGGAAGGCAAGATAGATCGGAGGGATCAGGCTCGAAATCTATTCCCAGTCCGCGCACACGCACTCGGGCTCGCAGGCCTCGCCCGGGTGCCATAAACTTGGCACCGACACCTAATAAAACTTCACTCCACTGATGTCCCTGGTGCCCTTCTGCGGCTCACCGGCATGCACCGTCTTATTTAGATTTTTTTTTTTTTTTGGTACCTGACAAAGATGGGA
>NW_017805501.1:0-36333 GCF_001891065.2 Hippocampus comes | reverse complement strand
CCACCCCCTCCCGCTTGCCTTCAGAGCCGGGCAATCCCGCCATTTACAGCCGCATCATAGCAAGAGATATACACAGCCGCACGCCGTTATCATTCAGCGCGGAAATGAAAAAGTAGCGGACGGGAAATATTGCCAAGTGTATTGTTGCGCCACCTCATTTCACTAACGCAAGCGAGGAGGCTGCACAGGTTGCCCCCCGGCTGCCGAAACGCGTCGCGTCGAACTTCCCATTATTTCGGAAACAACGCCATCTCATTTCATTTGTTTAAAGAGCACTTGGCGTCCGAGCCCGAAGTGAAAGGCAAATGGATTTAATGACTTTTCTGCTTTTTGAAAGAATGGCGGCCCGTGGCAATATGTACATTTGCTAATGGAGTGTGGCCGCGGAATGTGACGCGTCGGGAGAGGCAAGAAAACTAACCAGCTGTGGAAACTGTGATAAGACGCGGGCTTTATGTGATATGTATCGTAAAGCAGCGGGACTGATTTTCAGAGATAATGCCGTTCGTTGACGGTCTTCGGCAAGCACTCTCCCATATAAAACCCATTCTAATTCAGTTTGATCAATTAAGTCAGGTATTAGAAACCCCACTTGGCTTCCAAATTTGATTGATATTACGTACCGCTCACAAAGCGTTGTCGATTCCGGACTCTGAACGCCAAGCAGCCTTAAATCAGTGCCGTCAAGGAGTTAAAATTGTGGATCGTTTTACAAGCGGCATTGCTCGGATTGACACGTTCACATTAGAACGTGAATCTCAATCGATATCAGATTGGCTCTCCGTCAAAGACGTATTCCCGCACGTGGCCAAAGAACAACCCCGCAGTGAATCTAAAAAGGCGAAGAAAAAAAAATCCCAGCGGTAAATGTCATCAAAATATGGTACATTAGAGGTGCAGAGACCATTTAATAGGAAAATGATTGCAGGCGGCGTCCAGAGGCGTGTTGCGCAAGTTCTGTTTTTAAGACAATGGGGGAGGAGGGGTGTAAACGGGACATATTCATTTGTTCTTTATTTCTGAGTTGGCCTCGCACGATGTCACGTACTGTAATTGGATATTGGATCCATACTGTTTCATCATTTAGGGAAGGAAATGGAAGGAATGCTGTAGACATTCAACCGAGGTAGGAAAGCGAAACATGGTTTGAATAACATAATTAGGTCCTTTTTCACAACCGCTCTCAAGAAAACGAGTTTTAAAATAACAGACGGGCATCTGACACCTGGTGACTAGTTCGTCCATAATCTTGCTTTTTTTTTTTTCCCCTCCCCTTGTTGTGATTGTTTACTTTATTGCATTGTTTGCGTTATTAACCAACTGACTAGTTAATATTGCTCCTTGTTTTTGTTTGCTTGGTTTGTGTTTAAAAAAAAAAAAAGCCCAAATCAAGTTTATAGATGTGGATATTGGGGCCTGCAGTCAAGAGACAAGAACAAATCCGCAGAAAGTTTTTGCTCAACTTTTACCCTGTCCCCTAGCGGGACCATTTGTTTTCATTCCTTAAGTCAAAAATAATTTAGATGGCGCAAAGGCTGAGTTAAAAAAGAAGCTGCTTCACTCAAAGTCCCCGAATGGATTCCCCAACATTTATTTACTCTGCTTTTCAAGTGGAAGATCCATTAGCGAGATGGAAGGTTGAATGAAGAAGTAGAGAATGAGCAGAATGAAGACATGAGCTTTCTTTCTTTTTTTTTTTTTTTTTGTTGCCGGCAGATACCTTTGAGGCGCAGTCGGCGCCGCACATTTACACTTCACTCGCACCCTTTTTAAAACCAGCAGACCACAAATAAATTCAAATGTAGTCACTCAAATTAAATCGCCATCGCGTTTCTCGGAGAAACGCACTTTGCTGTGTGAAATATTTGATGATTTCAAAAGTGGCAAGTTCATCCCAAGACGGAACTCTTCAACTTCTCGTCGTGTGTTTGGCCGCATGCGGACGCTCAGTGCCACATTGGGTTTTTTTTTTCTTCTTTTTTTTTTTTTTTTTTGCAGGTTATTAATTGGAGAATAAAAACAAAAAAATGGTGACGCTGTGAGGTGTTGTGTTCCAAGCACATGTCTCTCAACAATTCAAAGCAGACTTAGCCGGTCTGAAATGGCGCATGATGACATAATTAGCGGGGTGGAGACGTCCTTCCATTCATCAGAGTGCTTTAGAGAGTAATAGATAATCTTAACGGTCAATTTGGAGGCCTTAATTGGCTTAAACGTACTGGTATTAAACGGAGATGGTCTTCATATTCCGCCCGTCTAATGTGTCTGATTTAGTTGTCGCCACTCCCACCGTGCCTCGTCGTTTATTCATGTGGACACGGACGGGATCGTGCTTGAAGCTCTTCTGTCCCAAAGATTTCCACAAAAAAAAAATTAGAGCCTGAGCGGTCCCACAGGGCGCACGGTCATGAGTTTCCGGTGGCTTTATTGCACAAGCATCGACAACTTAGGGTGGGGCGGGGGCAAACGTAGCATCACTTTGTCATTTCTCACATCTCCAGTTTTGTTTGCGCTGTTCACTGCAGAGCAAGCAATACCAGCGAGAGCAGACGGGCTGTTTTGTTATTGACGCTCGAAAGCAGGTCAGGGTTTTAAATCCAAGACATAAAAGATAACTGACACACAATGTATGAAAGACACAGCACAAGACAAAAAAAAAAAAAAAAAAAAAAAAAAGAAAAGATGGAATTAATGAGTCCCAAGTGGATGCTGCTAGCGTTTGCGCGCTACACATATGCAGGTGTTTGTTAGCGTCGTATCCAAACGGCCAGCGCCGATCATTATCCGGACGCTCTTATGAATGTAAATACAAATATTTGTAGTTGTTTTGGTCCAGTTGTGAAGCCACAGGTGGGGGCCGTATGAGTGACGCGAATAAGTGAAACTCCAGAGACAATATTTGGTTTGAATGTTCTTGCTCCAAGGTAAGGTCCATTTGTCAGATGTCAAAACAAAACTTTTTAGGAACACACTGATAGGGCTGAACCATTGTGTGTATGTGTGAAAAGAATTAGCAATATATATCTCTAATATTATGACTTTTCTCAGGGTTACCTGCCAGCCAATGCTGAGAGGAGAGAGAACGTCCTGCAGAGGAAGCGACAGGAGTATTTTGGCTTCATCCAGCAATACTACGACTCCCGCAATGACGAGCACCATCAGGACACGTACAGACAGGTACGCATAAAAGCCCCCCCCCCCCATGCTCAAACATTGCGACAGATTGTCTCAGTGCCGCACTCGAAGGCCTCGATGAGATCAACAAAAGATTTCCAATTACAAAGGGCGACGCCGCATTTTGTTTGGAAGGCGTCACAGGAGAGCAGTGATTTGACCAAAAGAGCTCTGGCCTCACTCTCAGCGAGGCGATGTGATCCAACTCTGCCACTTATTGGGCCGAAAAACAAGCTCTTTGGCTTGGGAAACAACTCCTTTCTCTTTGTTTATCGTCCAGTTGATTTCAGACTGATCACAAACATCAGACTGGGGCCGCCCATCGCAAAACCTTGTCGCGTTTCATCCAATTTCACACAAAATCTCTTTGCCAGCTTGTTTTGACGATGGCTCGGAATTGTCTTAAAGCATCTTTTTGTTTTTGCCAAATTTCTTGAGTACTGATTGGCGTTTGAGCCCCCCCCCGCCCCCCCTGTGAATGAGTGCAACTTTCTGGCAATTAATTTGACAGCACATGGCGGAAGGTTTATTAGATTTATTCATTCTTATACTGCGCAGTCATCACCCGTTTGTTTTGCGGTGAATTTGTGTTTATGTGCTCGTCCGTCAGCCAGTTGGAATCTGCAATTGTTTGTCAATGTGATCTTTTTTTTGTTTTTGTTTTTGTTTTTCGTCACTTTGACGCACAGACTTTGTGTGTACACTGATGCTCTTAACCATTTTGGGCATCTCGTTTTTTGTGTACTTTGCGTTATCAGGCACTGCTTTATTCCAAAGATCCTGCTGCCATGTGCCTTGACGGATGTTGAAGCACGCAAGCTTTTTCAGCAATGCCTCCCCCCCCTTTATATCGACACCATTTCTAGTTGGAATTACTTGCCTGACCAGCCGAGAAGGACAAAGAGGAGCGTCTATGCGTGCGTGCTGTTGTGTCTAAAATGTTCTCTTCCATGTCAGATCCAAATAGACATTCCTAGGATGAGTCCCGAGTCTTTGGTGCTACAGCCAAAGGTGACAGAGGTAAGGGTGACCAGGAGAACCGAGTACACCCTCCTGACTCAGTTGTCTGTGACAAGCCAACCCCCCCCCAAAAAAAATAATAAATCAGGCGCAATCTGGACTGTCCCAGCGAGCTTGGCTCCATCTGCTGACCTGCATCCGTTTTGTTTTTTTTCCTCCCTTCTGACGATTCTGTCCGCCTGCCGTGTCGCTCGTCCGCTGGGGGGGTGCACTCTGAAATGAGCGTGCCTTCAATCGAGGACGCCGAGCCAAACTAACTGTCGCCATGTCCGCCGTCTGATCTGTGCTAACTTGCCCGTTGCTTCAGTTTGTCTTTTTTTTTTCTCCCTTTTCTCTCTCTGCAGATTCACATTGACATACCGAGAACTAATCCTCTTATTCCTCTTTTTCAACAAGCTTCTGTCCAAGAGGTGAGATCAGCCCCTTTCCTACTCTTTTCCCCTTGCGCAAACATCATTCTTTACCCTCTTCATGTAGCCCAGAAACATTTGAAAATGTACCGTCGTCAATATATTCAATATTCGTCAGAACAGGACGGGAAAGCAAAATAGTACGACGGCAAACCGCACGAACCAGCGAGCGCCGCAAGACACACAGAGTACCGTGCGGTGGAAAAGGGGCCTAATAAACTTCTTTGCCAGGCTGCAACAAGGTTATCAAAGGCCTTAAATTAAACAATAACTATTCAGAGTAAAACATAAACCAAGTTGCCACACATGGAAGCCAAGATGTCCTTAAATCTAATAGGTTATCTATTGGTCTTGATAAGAAGTTGTTTCCCTGCACAGGAGACAAATTTAAGAACTCGTAGCCTGATAAGGAATTAAAAAAAATAAATAAAATTAAAAAGACGTGTGGCTAATGAGGTTGCCAATCAATGTTGAATTGAACACTCCTTTAGGCTTACGCGCGGGTGTATTGGGCGAGCGAGGCGGCATATTAACATTTGTCGGTACACAAAGACAAGTCGAAGCGCAGTCGCACAGCATGTGCCTTTTGCCCTTCTGTTGTAAGGAATACAACTCAAGGCTGGGAAACAAAAATATGAAGCGCTTTATGATGATAGATGCCGTTCACACAACCCCTCACATGGTTTTTTTCCCCCCCCCCCCCCTTTGGCAGCGCTCTCCCTTGTGCTTGCAAAATGAAAGCCACAAGCACTGATTTGGAATATTCCAGCGCCCCCGCCCCCCCCGTGCACTTCCCTCATATATTTCGCGATGCAACCAAAGGGCCCCCTTTTTTTATATGGTTAGGCTTGCTGCAGTGCCACCTGAAAATCACCTCTGCTTCATTTTCATTCGGTTGTTTGTTTCTGCAGTGCACAAGCCCCTCCGAATTCCCCACCGCGTCCCCCCCACCCCCTCGTGGGGCTTGGTGAAATTTAGGCAGTCAACAGTCTGTTGCATTTCAGGCCGCGCCGGATATTGAATTGATTCTGCGGGGATTGCATGAAGCGATACCGAAGCGTTTGCCTTTTTGGTTTTGTTTTCTGACCAGTTCACGGTATGTGTTTTTGTTTTCAAATTGCGTCCTCTGCCACGCTGTCCCATTTGAATTCGATGAATTGTTCAAATGTGGCCTCGGAGATGCTGGAATAAAACTTGGGGAAGGAGAGAAAACTCTGGTTTAAACAACAGATAGCAACATTAGTTTCCATTTGAAGTTGCTTGTTATGTGCCTTTTACATCCAAAGGTTGGCTTATTCGCCCGTAATGCATCTTGCGTGGGCAGTGGCTGATGCTTTTTCACTTGAAACTCTTCTGTGTGTAGGAGCCAATGTGAAATATGCATGTCAGCTTTTGAAGCGGCATGAAAAGAAAAGTGCCATTACCCGCGCACCCCCCACCCCCTCCCTTTCCTGGCGCCGGCGCCTCTCAGTTTGATGGATGGGGCTTTGATAAAGGTGTGGAGGCAGGAAAGGGGATAGACCAGAAAAGAGCGACATCTTACAATCACCCCTGACTGCTTTAACAGTGATTGGACTTATTTCAATAAAGCAACAACAAAAATAAAAGTCACGTCACGATGTTCCCCCCCCCCCCCCCCAACACGATGAGCTATGAGGTTATTTAGAAAGTGACAGCAACATGACATACTCTCCTATGTAGGGCGGGGGGAAAAAAAAATATGCTTGATGGGTATGATGCGGGAAAGGGGCCAGTAGATGTATGTGTACCTCGGTGGAAATCCATTTGTGCGCCAGGAAAACAAAGCCAGCATCCAGCCGCCTCTAATTCACCTGAACTGACAGCAAATGCGGCACCACTCAAATGGGCAACGTGAGCCAAAATACATAAAAATAAACAGGAATGACCGCGGCTGGGTACAACAACAAAAATAGCCCCATTGGAAAAGAAATATATAAATCTAAAAATCTGGTTTAGTTGCTCGGTTCATTTTTTTTTTTTTTTTTGCTTTCCCCTCACTGCTCGCATTGGTCGAATGTTGTTGCTATTAAATCACCACAGTTTTTTTCAGCCAGACTCCCAGCGCAAGGCAATGTTCTTCCTATTTAATTCCATTTCTTTTTGCAAGCTTGGCACGCCTCGTGTTACTCTTATTGCACTCAAGTGTCCCCCCTCGCATGCCTCACAAATTTACACTGACTGGTGTTCTCCCCACTTTTTTTTTGTTGTTTTTGTTTCCCCCCCACTGCGGGCAATGAACGGCCAATTGTTGACACTGTATCTCTTGTTTAGATATTTGAACGGATCCTTTTCATCTGGGCCATCCGCCACCCGGCTAGCGGCTACGTACAAGGCATCAACGACCTGGTAACGCCCTTCTTCGTGGTCTACGTCTTTGAGTACATCGGTGAGTGGCTTTTTTTTTTTTTTTGTTTGTTTTTTAAACCACCCCCTGCTACAAGTGGCTGCCCCTGTGCACAGTTCATAGGAGCACCTTTCACCTTTCCTAGCTGGAAGGACTCAGGGTTCATTTGCTGCTTCATCACCGCGCGTCACAGGGAATGAAACACCGGTGTTCTCCAATCCGTCTTTTTTTGAACAGCTTCAGGGCCACCTCAGAACTCTTTCTCGGTCTTATTTTAAATTAAAAAAAAAAAAAAAAACTCCAGTGGAAATAGTTCTTCTACAATTGGCTTCTCAAAGCAGTCGAGAGATTGAAATCTATATTTTAGTAGCCAGTCGAAAGCGTGTTGAATCCCCTCAAAGTGCTAATCTGCTTCAATTTGTTTTCTCGGACATTTTCGGCGTTTCTATCCATTCAAAATAGAAATTGGAATCCTCTGAGGGGAACCTCGCATGCACCAACCACTGTCACAGACACATTAGGGCCCCCACGTTAAGTGCTGGCTTGCACGCAAGAGGTTGGAGATTTTGGAGTCTATTTTAATCCCCCCCTTTCAATTTTTTTTGTATAACTTTTAGTTTGGGTTATTTCAGCACTTAGCTCTGCGGTATAGAGCCAAACAGCTGCAGTACGAATTTGAACATATGGGAGGGAAGTTGAGAAGTCCATAAAAGCCTTGCCGGCCAAAGTCGCGACACCCCGACATATTTTCATCAACATTTTCATCCCGATTGCAAAATGAAATGGCATCGTCAAGCGTATTTGGCATTGGCGTGTACTCAATAGTAAGTGCTTGCGCTCGGTCTGCTCGAAAGTTGCATCGCGCGCGTCCTTAATCGAGAATATTTGTACATGTCAGTGATGCAGACTTCTTGCTCCACACTTTCATCATGAAGTCCTTTCTTCTTTGCGCTTTCCTTCGACTCTTTCAATCTCCACCTTGCTCCGTTTGTTCTGCCAGCCTCTGTGGGCGTGAACCAAGACCGCGGCTTCAAAGCATCGCGCTGTGTCTCTGTTCCCTACGTGTGCGTGTGCGTGCGTCGACGTGCGCCGATGAGCCGCGAACAACACGCGCGACTAACAAACCTTTCTGTCGTGTCGGCAAAGTCGACTCGTGCCCGCTCTTGATGTTGTCGTCAAGGGACGAGTATCTCCAAAGCTGACGTTAGGTGGGCCTAATCTTGTTTCTTGTAGTTTTAACACCCCCTGAATATTTTTCCTCTGCTTTTAAACAGTCTCCTCCAAAAGTATTGGAATGGCAAGGTCTTTTTTTTCAGCGTTTGTTGTAGACTTAAGACATTCGTGTTTCAGATCTGAGATTGAATATGAGACATAGTTGTGTATAACAACTCGGGACAGAGTGCCGTTTTTTTGTTTGAAGCCACCATCTTTAACTCTTTCATTCCACAAGACGTACTTGTACTTCTTTTTAAAATTAGGCCCCGCCTACCAAGGACGTACTTGTACGTCTAAGTCTTTTTTTGCGTCATCGAGAGGAGGAGGGTCTGATGCAATCTGTGAATGAGAATAAGCCGTTTGCATTGTAAATCGTGCAAATAAGCGACCAGTAGGTGGCAGTGGTGCCTCACATGCTTGAAATGCATGCTTTTACAAAAAGCTCTTTTTCTCAATTTTTTGCCCAGGAATCGCCATTTTCATGAAACTTAAGCCATTTTGTAATGCCGTTTGCTGAAGAATGGAAAAAGATATAAACAATTTTTTTTTCTGCTGAAAGAAGAGAGTCCACACTTTATTTTCATCAGTCTCAGACCTACCAATCTTTTTTTTCCCCCCATGGCATAAAAGCTGGAATCGAGTTTGCCGTTCCAATATTTTTGAAGAGATGCTGATATACTTTTCTGAATCTGTTGGAATCCTGAAACTATTCCACCTGGATGGTCCTGAGATGACAGATAAATGCCCAAATGAGGTGGCTTTTACATCCCAAAATAGCTAACATAAATGAGTCACATTTTCGTTTAAGATTAGTTATATTTTGTCCATCTGGATCGCAGTAAAAAAAAATAGTTCATCAAAGACCGCAGGGCACATTTGTGTTTACCCACCTGGAGTGTGAAGCAGTTCAGCTGCTTTCGCTCTTATCAAAGAGGGAATTGATTTGACGCGTCGACCGTTCTCATTTCCAATTTGTGAGCTATTTTGTCCTAGTTCTCACACCATGAGTCCACCGTTATAGTCCAATAGTTTGCGGGCCAAGGAGTAAGGCCAGCCGGGCTTTAATTGACACCGGATCCATATTGTTATCCCAATACCGGTGTCAACGTAAGGATCCACGCCGGGGAGCCATCATGGCAAGGGAGCAACTCGCAATGACAGGGGAGGAAATAGAGGGAATCGGGGCGGCGTCTCCGGGAATGACAGCGGGATAAGCAACGGTGCAGGAAAAACAAGATCTTTGAGAAAATGACTGAGTGCGAAAGTGCCCTCATGCTGTCAGGTGGCGGGCGCTCCGTCGTCGCTATCAGCCGGGAGATGAGTGGCCCGCTGTCTCCTGTCACCATTCCGCACTTTGAAGCAACACTTGTCACAGCCGGCAGCGAGTGGCGAGCGTTCACCGTTTGTTTCCTTCGTGCCGTGACCAACCTTCTTTTCGGAGGAGCGCGTTGTGTGACTGAGGTGAAGTCTGACCATCTGTGAAATCTGACAATCTTTGGAAATTTGTTCAGAAACAAGAGCAGCTGAAGTGGCTCGAACTGGTCCACGGAGGAGAAACTGACGGTTAATGTGTCTTCACTCTGAACACTTTTAAACCATAAAGCCTCTGCCGATCCCCCGCCACGCTCCAAAACCCTTTCATCTCTGCTAAATCAAGTGGGATTGGGTACGTTCCTTCCAAAACTGGCCCCTGTTCCCAATTTGTTCTGCATGACGACTGGTGTGTGCCCGGGGGCAAAATTAATGCATGACGTTTTTTTTTGTTTGTTTTTTCCCCCTTTTTTTGTGGGTCAGTCTGAAATCACGTGACAGACCGTGCCTAGTTTGTCAAAGTAGTACAATTAGTCAGAGGGGCCAAACGATTGGCCAGTGAGCATGTAGTCGTCTGTTGAGTTGCTGTGATGGAATGTCAATCATTAACGAGGGCGAATGTATCGCACGCGTCACCCCCTTCTCCCCTCTTTTTATTCATATTGCAGACCTCGAATGAATTGCCGTAATCTTTTGGATCGGCGCCCGTCTTCTGTAATCCAACATCCAGAACGACATGGTCACTCATTGCTCTATTTAACCCGCCCGAGTGACAGCGAGTACCAGCTGGGAAGCTGCTGGGTCAACGCTTTCAAGGCCGCTCGCGGTTGACGTCCGTGAAAGCCTGCTGTCTGCAAATATAATTAGCAGTCACTCTGCCGCGCCGTGAAACACTGGCGGGGATGGACAAGAGGCCGATCGCGCGAATCCTCGCTTCATTTTAACCCAACGGGCCTCTCCTTTTGTCGTACTTACGACCGAGGCTAAAGTCTTGTCTGCGCAAATTTCCTTTCATCCGCTTCCACTTGAAATCATCCGGTCCGCAGCTTCGTTTATGCCGTACATGAACGCGGCGGCTTTATATTGCCGTTGCATTTTGTGCCCTTGGTGTTTCCACATATTATTTCATCTCTTCTGAGCTTCTGCTGTTGTTTCGACCCCCCCTGGCATGGAGCTTTAGCCGCAGCAGTGTTTACTGCTGTGCCATGCATTTAGTTTCACTGTAGCTTGACAACTGGAAATTTCAGCGGGGCTCTGACATGTCTGGTGCAAGGTCCGATTGATTAAAGGGGGGCGGGGGGTTGATCAAAAATTCAAAGTCCACATAATGTATCTTGAATCCCGGTATGTGAGGAGAGAGTCCTCCCTTTGCCCCCCAAATTTCAAATCTTTACACCTCACTGAATCGGAACTTATTTTGATGAAAGCGCTAAAACGGAGCTGTCGACTTGGATGATTGTACATTAATTTCATAGCCACCAGATTTTTATAATAGCCTTCTCCAAAGAAGCTATATTGAATGTGAATGAGCTCATTTTGGGGGGGGGGGGGGAATCGGGACTGCGACATGTTTCTCCCATGCGGCCTTCCTTCCTAACCTTCCCCATCGCCTTGTTTGGCTCTACGTTGCCGTTCTGCTTCTCCCTTATCCACTCTTACTTACTCTGATTCCTCCATCTTTAATGATTCGGTGAGATTATTGACTCAGTGAAAGCGTTGTCTTCTCCCAGACAGTCCCCCCCCCCCTCCCCATTTGTATTACTCTCACAACCTGAGCTTTGCCTTGCTGCAATGTTCTGTAGGCTTTAGAATGCAATCAGCCTCTTTCTGGAGTTAAGTAATAGGACTGGGACCGGCCGAAATTGAATCAGCCGCACAGTTTTGACCCTCAAGTCTCTGTCTTCCCCCATCCGTCGCCGCCGTGTCCGTCTTTTCATATCACTTTATACTGTTGCCGTTGTTGATGGTCGTCCCGTCTCGTCCAATTTGCTGCCTCCCTTTGGTGATCGGTTGAGGTTGCGTAGCCGGATCGCCTTTTCAAAACCAAAGAAGAAAACGCCGACTTGGAGGCCGGTTTCAAATGGCGAGTGAAGACCTGGCTTCGCCACGGGTTCCGCGAACCTGGTCCTTTCCCTCATTCCTTCTGATAAAAAAGCGACAGGGCTCAGAAATTCCATGTGGAAATAGTTCTGTCAAAGAGTGATTTATCGGCTGTGAATAATCATAAGGGGGGTATTGAATATTTTTAGATTAAGTTAATTACTTGACTATAAAAAGCCTTAAATTGAAACGCGGCGAGTAGCTTCAGATCTCTTCACGTCGCTCTCGTTCCCCCCCTCTCTTGCCGCCGACACTTGATTGGGACGCAAAAATATGTTTTTATCTTTTGGATGCCTCGCGCTTGACCTGATGCAATTGGATGCAAGCGACGCAATCATCGCAGTTGGGTGCCTTGCGTCATCAATTGTCATACATCTGGGCGTAAAGGCATTTCATGGCGGATCATTTGCATAGACGTCTGCATAAATGGTGGTGATGGTGCAAAAAAACCAACACCCCCCCCAAAAAAAAAAAAAAAAACACAACAGCAGCAGGCCGTCAGACACATTAAGTCCAACTGTGCTGAGGCATTTCATCGCCCTTCAGCTTCACTTTTCGTATCCTCCGACGTGTCTGCTGCGCCGCGTAACGTCTGTGTACCGCTGTTCCCCTAATGTGTTTTATTCCCAACTAAACCCGCAGATTACACACGGTAATGACTTAATGGACTTCACGAGCGGGATCTCAAGAAACTCTTTGTCAGCTCCCAAATGTGTCCATTGTATTATGGAGGCTGATTGACGCTGCTTAAGCTGGAAGTGAACATCAAAAAGAGATGAACCGACTGTATTTTTGTCCGAACCAGAAAACCACCTCACACTATCTCAAGCTAATTGACTAGCCGCTTTTGTTTTCTCGTCACTACTTTACCCGTCCGTTACTGTTGTGCTGCGAACGTACAACCGGCTCTGCTTCCCCGCCTTTCCCGCCTCATGACATTACTCTGGCGACGGGATTTCGATGACATGCGGGAATAAATTGCAATTGTATATGTTGTGCCGCCGGCCAATACGGCAGCCTATTTGAGGGAGATAGTTGCGCCGCTCAATTAACATGATGTGGTAGCCCTGCTCGACATTAAACACTCTGAGCGTCTCCTCCCGAGAAACAAGTCTCAGCCCCGGGGTAAGTGGGTCATTATGTGACTGCGCGTAGACAGATATGGTATTAATATCTGTATTCCATTTCATGTCAAGGGCTTACATTAGCTTGCCAAGAGCTCTCGCGCCTGCCGTTTGGTTGCGTGGCCGTGAGGCACGACCGAGCAGAAAATGGGAGATGGGGTGATTTTTGCGGCCCGAGGTTTTCTTTATTACTCGTAAGGGTTGAAGCTCGGAATCTGCTGTCGATAAGCTTGTCACCCAAGAAGTACCAAATGATAGCGTGGGCTGACCTTACACTCAGACCTGCCCGCCCGCGGTCACGGTTGCTAAGGCCGTCAAGTTGTCTGAGCCAACGTGGTTTGACAATGTCAAATGCTCTCTGCTTTTGGAGGCAAACCCGAGTTGAGATAGAAGCGTGCAGGAAGGTTACGTCCATGTCAAACTGGCACAAGGTAATAATCCAAAATTAAAAAAAAGATGGGAGCTAGTTCATATATAGTTCATATACAGTCAGGAGCAACGCTGTTATTGTAAAAAAAAAATGCCCCCCCCCTCCCAAAAAAAAGCTCTAAAGTGTGCGTCAATCTAGGGAACTCTTGGCAGCCAATGAGTTACCGGTAATTGTTCTCCCCGTCAGTATCCCTCGCTGACAGACTGGAAAAAAAGAAACATTGTGTGTCGTGAATTGAATTGGCCAGTTTGCATTTCCAGTGTCTGGCTTAGCGAAAAGGTCAATTGACAAGTTTTGTGGGGTGGGGGTGGGGTGGGGGGGCGGCGAGATGCTTCTCTGCACATAAAATTAATCGGCTTATTTCTCTCGAGAGTAGAGATTATCCTCTCAAGTTTTGCAAGACTTTAGAAACACACCTCATCTTGCTACCTTGCGTCCCTCCCCGCCCCCACCAACCTCTATTTCTTCACATTACTGTCAGCCTAATCTCGTAGCAACCTCCCGCTGTGATTCCGTGCGTCACGTCGACGAGTCAACGTGTCGGTGCCACCGCGTCTTGCCAAGTTGACTCGCCTCCTAATGATGCGACAGCTTGAATGCCACCTCTGGGATGAAGAAAAAAAAAAATGCTCGACTCTCATTAGCGTTGGTGCGATGGCACTAATTGTACCGCGCCTGCTTCGCCTAACCCTCGGCGCGAGGTGCGGCGGGCTCGCATGTTTTCACGAGCAGCCTACGTGTGTCTCATCTGCAAGTGTGAGGCCTCCAGCTTTTGCACTTTGAAGGTGGCAGAGAGATTGTAACATGTTTAGGGTCTTTGCCTTAATAGAAAGTCAGTCAATTAATTGGACTCATCCTGAGCCGCCGCCACTGTAAATCATATGTGGTGACTGCGCCGCTGGCTTTAATCTTATGGATGGTGAAATTCTGTTTAAACAATGGCGACACTCTCCGATGGCTTGCAAACGTGGCTTTGCTGGTGATTAATTTGAACCAGCAGAATATTGTCAAACGGGATGTTTTTTTTTTTGTTTTTTTTAACAGGCGCATTTACTTTATGGTTACATCAGGCTAAATTAGGTCTTTTATCATCTTGCATCACATTACCTTGTGGCCTGTAGTCGTAGAGGGCAGATGGCGACGCCGGTTGTGAGCGCGCGTGTCGGCGCCGGCGCTCGCTCTCCCGAGGTGTGACCCGGCTCTGCGTGCCAGGCTGTGCCAAGTGCTCACAGCTGGCCGCAACCAAGCAGTTGGTCCCGCTGGACATGTTGCGGTTCCCCCCCCCCAACGCCAGGACAAACAGGAAACAAGCCCTCGGGCTTGGCAGGAAACTGGATCGGTGGCCAGGGGAGCGAGCGAGTCGAAGAGGAGGCTAGCCGCTTAGAGAGACGGGATAATGTCAAAGAGGTGGGTGGGAAATTCATGATACAATGCCGAGATGATTGGAAGTGAATGGCTTTGGAGTGTTCCACTGGTGTAAATCACGTCAACCATCTTTCTAATTTGCTACATGGTTTTCCCATCCTTTGGTTTCTTTGCAAATAATACATTACGACCACAGATTTTTGTTTTTTGGGAGGTACAAACTCTCTGTTCCTAAATTCCCCAGTTTCCTATTTGTAAAGCATTCCTACAGAGACCGAGATCACGTTCCAGACACGGGGAGTTGTCATCTGTTCTGTTGCGCGAAGGCACAGCTGCATTGTCAAATGGGAGAGGATGGAACTGAAAGTCCGAGAGGTCTTGTGGCCAAGGAAAAACCCATCGACATCATAGTTAAGTCGAAACCGACACCCCAGCTACCGCGTTGTTATGCCATATGTGTCGCTTGTTAGACGTTCGAACTGCCAGCAGTCCTCCCACTTTGCTGGTGGATCAAGTGCACCGTGACAAGTTAGCTATTTTGTGCGGAATCCTCAAACACTGGAGCAACAAAGCTTCCTTTGAGGCCCCTGAAACGCGGGGCTGCTTGTGAAGTGCTCGGCCGTGAATTTAACTAATGACATCAGGGTCAACTGTTTCTGTTTCAGCGGTCGGCCACTCAGCTTGATGTTCCACCAGCGGTCACAGGGGGCACTGTTGCCTCATGGTCTCCTCGCCGGCAGAGTCGGTCCCAATTCGTGGGTTCAGTGTCTCCTCTCTTTCCTCTCATGAGGTCTTACCGTCGTGATAAGCTTGGCCCAATTCCAGGGCGACCGCTGGACTGCTGGTAGACGTTCCTTTTCTAATCTGTTCCCATCAAGGTTCGTTTTTGGAGCAGAGCCGCCGCAGCAGAGCGTCAAGACTTTTGGATATTTGGCGGTCCTCTGAAAAAAGCTACAGATTGCATTATTACGTTGCCTGTATCAATATATCAAAAGGCTCGCTCAGCATTTTAAGGACCGAAATAGAGACTCCGATGCAAGAAAGTTCTATACACGCGCACGCACTTTACATCGAGTGGAATTGTTAGCGGCTTTGTAGCTGTGGCCTCCTTCCAGCTCCCTGTCTGTCATGCTGTCAGACTGAGCATGCCCATTACAAACCTAACTACATTCCACCCGGGTTGCCAAGGATACACAGCAGAGCTGCCAGACCCCCGCCCCACCACCACCACCCCCTCCTGACATATGCGTTGTACAATTCTCTCGGTCTGCCCCCCCCAAATGCAGAACATTTCTCCAAAAGATGCCAACAACTGCCTAAACATGTTCCCTTCTACCATTGCCGTCTGGCCACTGCGTCGCGTTCTGGTCCGCTCTGGATCACGCTTAATCATTCTTGTCTCATCTGCTTTCCACTGGCTGTCAGTGGCTTGTCAGAATTCTGTCAAAGCCCCACGCTGTCCGTCACACACGACTGCCGTTAATGACATGTGATGCCACCCACTGTTGTAGTCGCCCACTCTAAGAGGGCTGCCAAGGGACTCACTATGCTTGAATATTTCCTTCCTCCTGTGGAGCCTTTAGCATTTTTTTTTTCTGGCTTCCACTTTCCCTGTTGACGCCATCCCTTTTTATTTTTTTTTTTGCAAGGCCCTCTGAGTGGTGGGCTTTTTGTGGCACACCGTGCTGACCAAGTAAATCTGAATTGTTCTGTACTTCCCGCTAACCCACCGCCTCCCCACCTCCCTCCCTCCATGCTCCTCATTTCCAACTCTGTTCACACTCACCCTCCTTTCTCTCCTCCAGAGGAAGAAGTGGAAAACTTTGACGTGTCCAGTCTCCAGGAAGAGGCTCTGAGGAACATTGAGGCTGACAGCTTCTGGTGCATGAGCAAACTGCTGGACGGCATCCAGGTATGCGTACTGTCATTGTGCGTTCAAAAGATAAGAGGGGGAAACTCTCTTTGCGCACTTTCGTACTTTCACACCAATTTACTGTACATGTTGAATATCTCCAAGTGTCTCCACCTACGTGCTGCCTGAGGGGAAGATCTTCCTGTGTGGGCAATTGATACTTTGGTAGTAGGCGGGAGCTGCCGGGCTCTTCTTTCTTATTGGCACTCTTTTTCATGTCCCTGGAAGGTATTTGATTTAGTGCTCATCCTACAATGCAGCTGTAACTTGTACAGTTTCACATCTCCCAAACCCCAATCGGTGAATTTCCAAGTATTGTGCCGCAGGAAGTTGTCCACCTTCGCTTCGGATGCTCCGATGAATTATTGATTGAATGATTGATTGACCACAAGCAATTAAATGCTCCTCCACTAGATGGCAGAAGGTACAATGAATTCAGTTGGCCACACGTTCAAGAATCCTGAGTTGTTTTAGCGAAACCGCTCGAGATTTTTGAGCAGATTGGGTTCATTTTTCGCAAGGATGAATTATTTTAACGCAGCAGATTGGGTTGAAAATCAAATTGGATGAAGTACCGCTCGAGATTTTTGAGCAGATTGGGTTCATTTTTCGCAAGGATGAATTATTTTAACGCAGCAAATTGGATTGAAAATCAAACTGGATGAAGACGGTCGCCATTTTGGACAGTTTCGTTGTGTAATGAAATGCAAGTGAATCTAATGCAACATGCGCCGAAAATGTCGGTGGCGGCTGGATATCTCCGTTTGACAGGGGTTGGTGTTAAAATCCTGGTCAGGACGACTTGTAACATCCATCTGGATCCCAATTTAGGACCCATTACAGCATATGCCAGAGCCAAGCTTGGATAAAAATGGCTGCGTTGTGTCACCGGGGGCATCAGGTGTAAAAAACTGTCAAACATAACACGAGTGACTCGTTCTGGCCCCGAAAGAGGAAAGTGGTCGCTTTAAATATTCCTTGTTGATCCAATTTGCTGGGTGAAATCCTCAACCCAATGTTCTGGGTCTAAATAACCCTTAATTGGCCCTGTCTCTTTTGGATCCAGTGCTGGGTTGGTCATTTCATCCAATTTGGGTTAGCAGCAGTTTTTGATATTTTTGATGGTGTCCATAAGATTTCTTTTCAGTAGCCGTAAAATGTTGGGGAAACAAATAAGATACCCTCAGAGTCTTCCAATAGTTGCAATTTAACATTCCCTGTCCAAATGACAAAGTGTGATATCTATCTGTAGTCTTTTATCAAAGGTGATTGTGCGCGTGCGAGCGTTAATTCATTCCAGTCAATTTGTCGGCGATTCATTTTGGAAATTAATAGTCACTGTGCCCGCGTTGTTCCTGAGGGGAAAGCAAAGCGGAGAGCAAGCTGAAGTTGCGAGCCAGGGAAGTAAGAGAGAAGAATGGAGCGCGTGGTCGTGTGCGTATGCTTTTGTGTGCGCCATCGTCTCCGTGCTTGTGTTTATTTGTAACCTTGGCTCCAAACTAATTACGTACGATGCATCGGGGAAGCTGTGTTGCCCCCCCCCCCCGCACCACCTCCACCTCCTTTCTCTGCATCGTCCACCTTCCCTAATGCTTTTTAAACAATCCGGCGGAGGCTGAGTGCTTCAGCAGCGTAATTAGTTGGCGATCCTTTCACTGACCTCGTCTCCAAGCCACTCGCATTCTCTATTAAACTTCGCTGTGTCCTGAAGGTGGGCGTCTCAGGGGGACAGAGGAAAGGGAGTCTTGTCTGTGTAATTACATTTATTCATCGGCTTTAAAGGGCCTCGTACATCGGCGGAAACTTGTCACGCTGTTTTATTGGAGGCTAATTGCATCTCCGTGCTCCTAAAAAGACGCCTTCAAAAATGCTGATGAATATTTGGGGAAATTATGTAGCGTTCCCCCCCCCCATCTCATCCATAAAACTGCACTTTTTTGCATAATTTCAATGTGAAAAAAAATCACATTTCTGACGCCTACAAAACCCCATTTTTGGCAAGGAATAGTGACTGGGCCATGCTGCAAATAGCATCGGCAAATCATCGGCATCACTCCTCAATTTGTTTTATAATTGCCGATCTTAACAATTTAAGTCGTTAATGTACCATAAGCACTGATCCCAAGAGATGAACCGGACAAAAAAAAATGCACCGAACGTGCAAGGACACTTGCACGCGCCTTCGACATTGGTCGGGCTCTCAGCATCTTTGCGCGTGACATGAAAAGCACAAAAATATGCCGAGAACCTTGAATCATTTTCAGCAAATCGAAAAAAGCGCGAATAGCTGAATTTGTGAATAGTCAAGCACAATTAGGCAAGGTTTCACTGTTATTTTCCACCCTTCAAGTGAACTCATATTTAGTTTCCATTTTAATCTATTCAGCTTTTGATCCATTTCAACTCGGAACCGCCGGCTTGATTGTTCTATTTTTTTGCCCAAGTGGAAGTCGTTTTGTTGTTAAAAGCACGTCTGCGCTGAGTGGCAGATTGAGTGGCAGACGTGTGCGTCCTGCACTCGCCCGACATGGAAGGCATAGTTAAACAGACAAACACCGCTGCGAGAGCGCGATCCCGGCCTTATCAACAAGATAAGCGCGCCGAACTGCTGCTCAGCCCATTTCCACATCAAACTGGCAGCTGACAGTAGCAACCGTGAGTTCCCGCAAACATGTTTGAACTGCCTAATCCTCTCCACTCGCGTTCAAATAGTCTGGTCTTTACGGTAAAGTCGTCTAATCCAATAAGATGACTCTACCTCTTGCCAGTCGGACCCTTGAAGAATCAAAGAATTACAATTAATTAGAGGATAAAACATTTGCAAAATGTGAACGGGTCTTATCCAGATTAGTCGATGTGCCCATTTGATCGAGCTATTTTAAGTCCACCCGGGTCTTCACTTTTCGTATTTCCAGCAGCTAATTAATCTTAGACTGTGCTAAATTGGGCAGCACTTGCAGACAACTTATCTAATTTAACGTATTACAATGGTTCCACATCTCCAATCAATTAAACCGGCGCCGTCGTATCTGTCCGTCGATATGCCGTTGATATCCATATCTCAAGGTAATTTGCAAATTAGAATCCGTCGCGAACATGCCCGGCCGGTGATGCGGCGTGAAATTCATGGATGGCAGCTGAAAGTGCGTCTGACGTGTGGCCGTTTGCGGCTCCACCTCCGTTTCTCGCGGAGGGAAACCAAGTCAAAAAGTTGAAAAAGTCCATTTCGCGGTCAGCGCGCCCCAGAGGGTGCTTACTTTTTAAAACCAGTCGATGAACATCTGTTTTTTTTTTAATGCTAATTCTTTTTTTGGGAGCTGTGGCTTTTAAATGTATTATTCAGCGCAAAATTGAAGAGTCGATTTTTTGGGGACGGTCACACTGGGATCTGAACATGTTACTGGCAGTATAGACTAATAAAGGGCACAGCATGGAAATTGCCTCCTACCACGCTTTACTGTCGATATCAGACCATAATTTGCCATACTACTCTCCATGAAAAAAAATGATGAAATGAAACGGCGTCACCGATTGACCCGACAAACATGTACCGTACAGTGTACAATGATTAAAGGCTTGACAGTTCCCTTTCCTGCTGCTCCTTGTCTGAGCTGCATCCAAGCCCTCATTTGGAGCGCCGGCAAAGCCATGTGCGCCCGCATCATTGTCAAGGCAACCATCTGTTTCCGTGGTACCGACTAGAGGCGGGGTCTCTGTTGATTCAGAGCGGGGGCCCGTCGTCTTAATGTCAAGCAGAAGGTAGTAAGACCAAAGGCAGACTTTGTGTCCGGTCCTGTGACGCCCTCAGCTGTCATTCAAACACCCATCCGCACGCACGTCCGGTTTGCGATGTTGGTGTCCTGGGCTTACTTGCGTTGTGGAAATTTTATTTGCCGAGGGAGCTAGACAATACGAGTCAATAATCGGTACCAAAAAAATAAAATACAGAACGTGTCATTGATCAAAAACAGTAAGCGGTAAGAAAACGATGCCCAGCCTTGAGTCACCCAGTCCTGGCCAGCCCATCAGATGTGAGCCAGCCATTCCAGATCTCCAAAATTTTCTTCCACCAATTGCTCGCTGAAATCCTTCAATCCCTCTTGTATATTGTCTCCACTCTCGTCGTTATCGCAACCTGTTTTCTATAATCTTCTTTTCTGTCACCCACGACGACTAGCAGATAACTGCACTGTCCTGCGCTTTTCGGCACAGCGCCGCAGCATCCATTATCCTAAAGCCTTTATCTTTACCTGTCATCTGTCTCTTTCCCGCTCACCAACACAAGCGCCGACGTCCGCCCGCTCGCCGCATTGTTGTGCCGCCGCTGTCCAACTCGGTGATAGACATCAGGCGCCACCGATGGAAGGCAATCTGAGTCTATTGTGGAGCCATTGTTGTCTCTAATAGAATGGACTTTAGAGGTGAAGAGGAGCTATCGATTCAGCCGAGAGCGAGTGGAGAGGCTTTCGACACCTGGCAGAACTTGTGTACTGGGTCCTTTTGGTTGGGGAATGGGCAGTTGCGTTGACGTGACAGGCCAAGGTTTGGCGAGAGCGTGTCGATTGGGAAATGAGTGTCTTCGCTGCGCCTTATGTGATCACAGGTGCATCACATCCGAGTAGAACAGGACAAAAGAGAGGCGAGAGTAAAACAAAGGACACGCGAGGGTAATGAGAAGAGACCGAGGAGATCGGGTTTAAAAGAACTGAAAATCCTCTCCCGATGTATCCTTGTCTCACTTGGCATTCCGTAGTTTTCTATGACCTAAATATAGACGACGATTGAACATATATTTGCAAAATATTTAACTGTAACAACTTTGCAACAAGCGGCGGCTGACAAAACAGGTCCGTTATTTTAAAAAGCTTTAAAAGAAGCTGAAAAATACCATGGTAAAAAGTCTTCGCAAGAGTTGAAACGCCCTCGCTGTATGTACCGGTAGGAGGCAATAAAACACGGACTCGCGCTGTGCAACCGGATGAAATTTTTACGAGCACACATTGAAGAGGAAAAAAAAAAAAAAACCTAGCATTTGGGAGCATAATGGTTGTACTTTCGAGCACTGAGGTAGATGGCAATAAAGAGAGACGTGCAAATATGATTTGGCTTTGTGAATTGGTCTGAGATACCTGATTGAATTGCGTTAAGAAGAGGGTGCAACTGTACCATCGAGAGCTACTGTACCAAAAACCGAAATGAAGGATTAGGAAATGCGATGCGGCGACCGAAAGCCGGAAAACAAGAAGCAGGTGAAAGTAAGAGAAAGGGGAGTTGATTAAAGCCAGCAGCCTCAATAATGCAAATGTAATTACTCTCAACGCTTGCTCTGCACCTCACCAAATTAACACGGGTGGAGAAGAGGAGGGGACTTGGAAAACAGAGCTGAATTACAAAAGGCAAATGTGATTCAGATAAATAGATGGAGGTGGCTTCATGAATTAGTAGGTTAAGTAAATAGCTGTTGGGAATTTATCCTCTTATTCTGGCATAAAAAAAGCGCTCATCCAAATCATTTCAGGTCACAAGAAGCACTTGTTATGGTGACACTCGGCGCCTTTGCTTGCCTCTTTGACTCCCTGACATGAGGCGTCAAGAGCGGTGACACTAGCTACAGGATTTATCGGCCCAGCATTTCGGAAATTCCCTTTGACACGTAAAGACACAATGCGGCTTTAATTGCAGGTGCTCAACGACAGACACCTGCGGAACTCCGCAAGCTGTCAGTTTATTAACACCAAAACGTAATGGGTAGTTTATGCTCTCTTACCTCCATGCGATCGATTTGGAACCTGATGACTCATTCAGCTGACGATGAGCAGGGAAGAACGAATTCCAATAGGGAGCGAAAACCCGAAAAGGGCCTAAAGCAGAATGGCTCTACCAAGCCAATCGCCGGTAGGCTCAGGGGGATGCGCACACACATGCGCACACACACCCCTTCGTTCTGCTGATCCTGAAGGACAACTCGAGCTGTTTATTCCTAAATCACCCCTCCCTCCCTCCTTCCCTCCTTCTCATTTTCTCTTTCCATCACTCTCTGCTTGTTGGATGGTTTGCCACATCAGCTGTTCTCTGGCCATACTGAAATGACCCCTCACGGAAACGCGATCCTCCTCGTGTGTGTGCGTGAGTTTGGAGTCGTCCACAGAATGCTTACAGGCCCTTCTCATGTTCGCCTTGTGCAAGTTTGACGAAGCCGCGTTGTCCATCTTTGTGATCATTGTGTCATTATTCCGGTCTGAAGTGCACCGTGGGTTTGTGAGCGTTTTTGACACACGTGCGTAATTGACTGTTTTGCAAATTGACACGTTTCCATTCAGTCTAATATTCCATTTTTTTTTTTTTGCTACCCGCGAGACAATCAGCTCTCTGATTTGTCTTCAAGACCACACACTGATTTTAATAGACTGCTCGAGTGGCGCGTGTGATGCACAAAGCGAGTCCTGGCAAGCACTTCAAACCTGTAATGGCTGCTGCTCTTTTCCCGTGACAAATGAACCGTCAGATGGGGGTGAGGGGGGAGGCGATGGTGAAATTTCTGACCATTTTCTATCAGGGGATCTTCAATTGGCTGCCGACCGCCAGAGGAACAATTTTTGCAATGTTTTCCAGGAAATTACTGGGAAACATGACAAGAAGGCCTATAATGGCATTTCTGTTTGATTGAATCAGGCCCGGTGTTGGCTGAATCTCTTTTTATTACCGCCGCCAATGAGGTTCCGCTTTCACCTGCATCTGTTGCACGGGCGACTCTTGTACATGTAAATGCTATTGCCTTGAGATGCATTGTGTGTTCTGAATCGCCCCCCAACACTAGGACAACTACACGTTTGCGCAACCGGGCATCCAGAGGAAAGTCAAAGCCCTGGAGGAGCTGGTCAGCAGGATTGATGGTGAGTCTCATGCTTTTTGTAATCTCTCCAGGTTCTCTTTGCAAACTCCTCCGCAGAAATGAGCCAATCCATACGTTGCCATTGCAAGAAGAGTGTTCATGAGAACAGATTGTTTGCATTTGGACCGCGAATGTGGGTTTTAAAAAAAAGAAACGAAGACAAAAGGGGCGACATTGCCCTTGGCGACACTTGATAAGCTTCAGCGCACAGAACCGGCAAAAAGGCTCGAAAAATATGACTCGGCATGTTCCGCTTGGTCTTGCTCCATAAGTGCCCCGTCATCACGGCCGGGGCACGGACATTTTCTACCTGGCTGGTTTGACATTACCACTCCTAATGAGATCACTGATAGCCTGGATCGCTTTTCGCTCGGCTGTCGACAGGGCGTACGCTTTTTGGGGCGTCTCGATGGCTTCTCAGCTTTTCCAAATTGATTGAGCCGCACCTATCGCATCGCCGGTGACACCGCGGATTGTCAAGCCTCTCACACAGGAATGTTCGACCTTGAAAATGCTGAACAATTAAAGGCAACGTAGGAGAATACAATTTACGGCTTTCGTTTTGTTAAAAAGTATGCGGGAAGAGAAACCTTGAGCCAAAATAATCGCCAGGAGAGTTGGACCGAATGGTCAGCGCATTGCTGATTTTTTTTTGTCCCTCCTCCTTCCCTCCGTTTCAATAACTTGTAATAAAGCCAAAATGCACATTAAAGGCACGCCACCATTCCCTGTACCCGCATGCCCATGCAGTTAAAGACCTTATAAAAAAAAAAAGTACAAACAATTTCTTCGTTTTACAGCTTAACTGGGGATCAACATTCAAGTTTAGTGGCTGTTGAAACCACAGGGTGGAGATCATTAGCTTTTAAAACCACGCCAATTTAGCACCATTCTTGAGAAGACTGCGACTCATAAAAAAATACTGTAGTTAATTCCATCGGCCTATAGAGCACAAACATTTTATATGAAATCGTTTGTCTACGCAGCAAAAGATGATTGCTCACCAAAGAAGTCACGGTGTTTATTTCCTCGCGCTGATTTCGCGCTGATTGCCCCCGATTTAAAAAAAAAAAAAAAAAAAAAAAATTACAGGATTTTTTTTTTCTTTCACTGCCCGCCCCTCATAATTATTCCACTTGTAACGACTCGCGCAAACTCCTGTTTGCCTTGTTCGACGCCATCGCAGGCACCTTACCTCCTCCAAAGACAAGCTACTCTGCCGGCATGCGTAAAACGCCTCTCTGATCTCTTTATCTCTCTCCCTTATCTTCTGTTCTGTGTATTTGTCGCGAGCAAGTGCATTAGCACGAGTTCATTAACATGCAAATTGCCCAAAGGTGAATTTAGTTATGCAAATGCTAGGCACACTGACAGCGTGTGCCGCGTGCGCCTGCATTGTGCTAAATGCCTGCTAGTTGGGTAGAGATAGTATTATGGGAGATAAAAGACCAACACACAAAAAAAACAAACAAAAAAAAAGTCTAGACTATTCTGAAGCTTTCAAAAAAAAAAACCAAACAAAAATAAAAAATCTAGACTATTCTGAAGCTTTAGTTTCAAGTTGTGTGTGTGTCAACTTTTGAAAGTGCAACGAGTGTGCCGTTGCGATTATGCAGTGCGCCAAGGAGAGTCACGCCGAAACGTCCGCATCAGCACAACGCCGGGAAATTTTCGCTCGTCACTGTCCGACCTCCGACCGTCCCGCGTTGGCCCGCGCCTCGCCAGCCACGAGCCGGCGGCACGGCCTCCGTCCTCAACTTGAGCCCCGCGGTAGGAAAGGAGACGGGACTCATCAGTCAATCGGCGGACATGAGCGATGTCATCCTCCACCTTGCTCGGCCCGCAGTTACCAGCCGGCCCAGCGTGCCGAGCGCCGTGCCAGCTGGCCCGCCGCCCAGAGTTAAAAAGCCACACGTTTTAGTATGCGTATGTGTGTGTGCTAATTTTAGCTACTGCGATAATTCCTCATGACAAACGACAAACTAACTACCTGCACTCCCGCGTCGTGTTTACTCAAGTCCCGAATACGAGAGCCGGTTCATTGACGTAATTTAACTTTGTCCAAAAGTTGTCGGGCAGCCGGCCGAGCTCTGTCACCGTTTGCCGTTAATAGCGGCGGCCACATTGTGTGCTCTCGCCCGTGACGTGTCATAATTACACCGCAGTGACGTGATCTCAGCGCGAGCTCCAGTTTATGCAACATGCTTACGTGAGCTTACCTCGACAGGTGCCATTCAAGTGACTGCGGTTTGTTGTTATCATGTGTTCCTGTCTGGAAATGGACGTTATGTAATGTTCTGGACATCCAAATTGCATTGAATGCGGTGCTGTGTGTGTGTGTGTGTGTGTGCGCGCGTGCGTGTGCCTTTGTGCTTGTCAGTCAAAACGATGCCATAGTTCCTCCCTAACTGCTTTTTCTCACAGACTCTCTGACAGCTCTGCAATTACCGCTCTATTATGAGGCACACGTGTGTGTGAGTGGGGGGGTGGAGGGGGTGTTGCGGCGGTGAGATTGGGTGTCACCGAAATGTATCATCCGCTGAATAAAGATCAATATTTGTAATCTTTTGTTACGTAAAGACACAGATACGCAACATAGAAAAGAAACAAACCCCCAAAGTCTTTCAATGATTTTGCTCATTTTCAAAAATGTCTGATCTGGTTCTTTCTTCGTCGCCACGCAGAGTCGGTGCATCATCACATGCAGCATTACGAGGTGGAGTACTTGCAGTTTGCCTTTCGCTGGATGAACAACCTTTTGATGCGGGAGCTGCCACTACGCTGCACTATTCGACTCTGGGACACCTACCAGGTGAATCACACCCATACGGTCACTCTGTTGACAGAGGGCAAGCTCGTCGTCATGTTCCAAACATGCTGCCGCCCCCCCTTTCCCCCCCCCCCCCCCCCCCCCCCATTTATTTCATAGCAGCAAGATGGTTAACCCCGTTTTAGCATCGGCAATTACGGCGAGCGTTTTGTTATTGATTCATCGCCCGCGACTTGAGTGGGCAGCGCTTGAGCCGCGCTGGAAATTTACGGCGGAGTTTGCGGGCGCCGCAGAGGTGCAGAGAGTGCAAATGTGATGTTTGATGAGACAAGGGGAGAATTGCCTGATTTGTTTGCGTTACAGCCAGTAAAGTTTTGTTTTTCTGTATTTTCAAAAATGCCTCTTCTATTTAATAGAGTGACACTGATCTTTAATTTTCACGGTGGTGTTCCGGAATATCCTTTCTTGGAACTGGAGAACTTTTGCCATATCGCGAGGGGGAAAAAAAAAAAAAAGAGAGACCTGCCGCCCTCTGAACGTTGTAAACTAACTGAAATGACGGTTTAGTGAGTTGCCCAGCTACAATGCTCTACTTGTAATCCAGCCTCTAAATATTTGATTTTACAACGCTGTTTGGATGGTGGCCCCGTCGCACACGGAGGTACAGTGCGCAAACACGCACAGTACACCTGTTTTTGTTTTTTTTTTGTTTTTTTTTTTGGCAGCCTCTGTCACCTGTAGTCCGACGCCAGTTGGGGAATCGGAGCGTTTCCGCTCATGAAACTTTCAGCACGACAGCGGGCGCAAAGCGGCTCTCGTGTCTGTTGGGAAGACGGCAAAGCACAAACCGAACTGTTTTTTTTTTTGGAAACTTTGAATAGCAGAAATATAATCCCAAAAATGTGTGCAACTAAAACGTTGAAGTGGGGAAGTGGGAAGAGATTAATCAAACTGCTGGATGGCAACTTCTATTCGGCCATGTTAGCACGTGCCACCATTTATTATCATTAGCACCAAGGCTAACCTCAAAAGCGGCTAATTCAGAGTAACTGTCGGAACCATTGGGACTCCGTTTTCACAGCAAGCCACCCGGAATGTGTTTTTTTTTAAACGACATATTTCTGCTTTAACCCCCCCCCACCTTGTGAGCCATTTTTTTCTCTCGTTATATGCAAGACCGAGCAAAATGCAAAGCTAGGCCGTTGGAAACAAACATGTTTTTGGGTCACTCCAAATGCCCCTGATAAATAGAAAGCCTTGCCCTTTGCCTCTGAGCGTCTGCGCGCGTTCCAAGGGAGGCTTTAACCTGAGCGTTTGTAATGTCTCCGCTGTGGTCTTCTTTCTGCGGCGTGACCATCTGTTCAACGTGCCTGCGCCAACACAAGCCAGCCTTTTGCTTTCGCTCTCAATTTCTCTCATGCTCTCTTCTTTGTTTTTGCCACCCCGCCGATGTATCACATCTTCCTATTTGGCCGGCTCTGCTTTTACAAATAATTCATTATTCAGCCCTTTATTAGCCTTGCGTTTGTCACTATTGATCCGGCTAAGAGAAGGGATGGGAGCGACATTAAAAAGTCACACAGACACACATGCAGGAATTATGTGGGAAAAAGGTGGGGGGCGGGGGGGCGCACATTCACTTTTCATCCCCAGCAGGCGGTCGGGCGGGCAGACAGACAGAGACCAAATTATCCCTGTTGCGTCGAGCATGAAATTAGCAAGTAACACAGTGTGGCAGCATTAGCATGGCTGTTAAAAAGATACGGTGTGACACTTACAGCCGCTAAATCAAAGTTCTGTCCGATCATGCGCTTTGTCATGCGGGGAGCTGCCCGTTGTTGAGTGACAAGTACATGTGCGCCCAAAAAATGTTGTTCGTTAATTTTTTGGGGGGGGGCAGAGTGTGGCTTCTTTTGCCATCTAAACGAGTGGGCTCGAAAAATGTGTGGACTATGGAAATGAGGTGATTAGTTTGAATCCTCATCCGCACTCATTTTTTTTCCCCCCTCCTTCAATTTTAATAGGCACCCACCAAACCCAATATTTTAACTTTCCATTCCACCAAGTGCTTAGTTACTTGAAATTCACTGAAGCGAGCTGCCAAATCGCCCGTCCGAGTCTTTAGTGTAGACCCTGCATGATAATTTCCAACTTGAAATAGGTGTTCAGTTAAAATCCCTTAAGCATAAATGAGAGATACCTTTCTGACGCGGCCGTCCTGTCAGCAGAAATTCAGCCGTAATGCCGTCGTGATTTTTTTTTTTTTCTCGCGCCGCTCAAGCGTCAGCGTTTCTGACATTTGATGCCCTCCCTGTGTAATTATTGCATCAGCGCTTGATCGTCTTACATCACTTCGGCGGCGCCGTCACCTTGCCTGCCGTCGCTCCGCGGGAATATCAATGAAGCCCCGTGTCATGCCGATTGATTTTGCCAGCGGTTGTGAATCCCGCGAGAGCCGACGCAGCATTTTGAAGCCGCCGTGACATTGCAATATTCCCGCTCGCGTCTGTGTTTACCTTGTTTTGTGAGCCTAGCGCGCCGCGGACCCCCTCCCCGTCACCCTCGCCCGTTTCCCCGCCGCTTTGATCAGCCAGTCGAGCGCGTCGCAGCCAATATGGCCGCCGCCACACGAGGGCCGCCGGATGCGAGGCATCGCAGCAGAGGAGGAGACGCGCCCATTTCACCGAGTCACCTTGACGAGCGAGGCAAACTTTATTTCGTAGCTCATAATGGCAGGAACGTCATTGAAATGAAGAGGCGGCGACGGTGCGATAGGACGGTCGGGAGGGATAGTTTGTCAGGGAGAGAAATTGATGTGGAACGAGACAGAGTGATGGATGATCCAAATGCGGCTAACATTTATTACTGTCAACATTAATCTGTTGGGATGGTGGGGCCTGATGTTTGTGCCTCCGCATGTATTTTGAACAATTCACTTTTTGGCCAGAGTTGTTGGAGTGAAGCCCAGTTGATTTTCTTAAAATACCGTACCGCTTAAGATGTGCATCCTTGCCCGAGCTTTGCACTGAACATGTGATGATGGGCTGGACAATTTAGCAAATTCAAATCGATTTGTTTTTCGGTTTTAATGATTTAAAAAAAATTTTTTTTTAAAGCAGGTTTGTCTGCCCCCCCCCCCCCATTTTAGTTTAGTATTTATTAGTTTTAGTATTTTATTTTTTTAAATATTTGTCTGGTGCAAGATTAAAAAAAGAAAAAAATTGTTTAGTTTTAGTTTAGGTAGCTTTATAAATTGTAAGAAGTCGTTTCGGGTTTTGACCATTCTCCAAAATGCAATATGCTCTTACAAAGTGTTTGCATACTTACACTGCACAGCTACGGCACCGGATAAAATAAAATCACGTTGCTGACGTAGACCAGTAGGGTGTTTCAAAGACAAATTTGGATTAGACATGGAAGGGCAAGCGATTGGTGCGTTGCCAAATACTGGCCTAGCAAGCAAAGCTTTAAGATGTTATTGCGGGGAGCGAGATAAGAGTGGATTTCAGTTTTTATAGTCCCTCAAAGTTTACCGGTGCCCTCAACCATGAACTCGAAACCCACGCTCGGGAGAAGAAAAAGGAAATTAAAACGACAAATCTTTTGGCCACGGATAAACACGGCGCTCGCTGCCTGCGTGTCACTCATCTACTCGCTCATCTGTGTTTGTGTTTGCCGGCTCCTGTTGTTTGGACGCCGGCTGCCAGGTTAGACCGACGCGCCGGCGTGTACGAGTCGCATCGCGCCACGCTCGGCTGCTTGCAGACATCCTCTGTCGGGCAAAAAGGCAAGAAAATGCCTGTGGATTTTTTTTCTTTTTGAACAACATCCGCGTAGTTGGGCGCGCGCATGTGCGCAATGGCACACGGGGGTGCGGAATTATGGGGAGCTCAATCTCCCCGACAAGCGTGCCAGAATTAGCTCCACACATCTCACCATTCACACGTTGAAGATTGGGAGCCCTCCTTAAAGGGGCCGCGCGCTTCTAAGTGACTCGCATTCAAAGAGCCGAGTAATTATCCTCCATGTGATAGGGCTCGGGAGGAAAATGAATAAGAACAAGGAACATCTCATCCTTTGTCTCCCCGCGACTTTAATTCCCTACTGCTTATATTTAAAAAAAAAAAAAAAAAAAAAAAGCGGGCTGCCAAACATAATGAGGGATTGAAATAAGAAGGCGTGCAAAGAAAAAGGGGATTGTGTCGCTTGCTTGTTCTGCATGTGCACATTTCTGGATTCTGGCAGGAAACGTCCTGACCATTTTTTTCGCGAGGAAGCATTTGCGGCCAAACACTGACATTATTTACTTCCTCTATCGTTCCATTAACAGCAGCTTTTTCATTGTGATCCCTCTAGGCCGAACCGGAGGGTTTCTCCCATTTCCATCTCTACGTCTGCGCGGCCTTCCTGGTGAGATGGAGAAAAGAGATTCTAGAGGAGCGAGACTTTCAGGTAAGAAGCAAGGAGGGGCAAGCACATCGGGTTGCTCGCACTCATAGCACACAGAGCTCACTCGGCGCGAGAAATTTACCAGGCGGTAATTGCGGAGTTGTTCACGGTCCGCATCCCTCCCTATGACTTCCATGGTCATTAAGTGTAAGGTTCGGAAGTCAGGAGTGCATTAGCGGGTGGCGCTAGACAGCTGCCAGAAGGTGACTTTGCTGGCCGGCTCACCAGGAAGCAGGACTCTTTAACCGCACCGGCGCAGTATGACATCCCCTCAGAGACACGCGCGCGCTTTATCTTACAGTGGCAAAAAGACTTGGACGCCGATTTCGCCAATTTGGCCTCAAAAGTCGATTTAATGAAGTTGATATCGCCTGGCATGTTAGATTGCGCGAGGGCACCGGGATTTTATTTCATCACGATTAATTCAATATGGAAGTCCACCGCCACACGTTAAGCATGTCCCGCGGCGGTCATGGCGACACGCTTCGCGCCCCGCGCCGAGTGGCGCACCACAGGTCACGAATCCGTCTTCATGGACATGAGAGGAAAAATAAGAGAGATGCACGCTGTGTCGAGGATCAGGCTACGAATGCTAAAATGGGAATGGAGATTTTTTTTTTTTTTTTTTGTTATAGTGCAAATGGTGCGATGTAATGGGCGCAATATGGCAGGCAAACACCGTACATACAGAAAGTGCGTAGTTAAGCTCGGGGCTTCGTTTTAAGAGCGCTGCTTTTCGTTCGTTTCCATTTCATAATGAACTCGGGGGTCAGCAAAGGCTTTTAAATAACATCTTGCGACCACGTTGAACAATGCAAGCGTCTATACGGGGTCTCCCCGCCAACAGCACTCACAAGTTATAGACGGGAGTAAACTGCATGCGTCCAGTCCTATTAAAAAGATTTTCGCAAATTTTCCATCCTCTTTTATTTTCTCCTCAAATTTTAGCTTGCAAAAATTGCACTACCCCAAAGGCGTATCTTCCACCCTGACCTTTTCCGCTAAACACATTAAGCCAAATGTCCTCGTATACTACAAATGAGCTCTCGGTGCCCATTTGTTACCATCTTCATCTCTGCTGTCTGCACTTATTGGCGCAGTGGTCCGTGTGACACTTGGTGGCCCACTTTATCCATCGCTTGACCAATATGCAGGAAATACGGCGCAATCTCCCGCCTGAAATTGATCTGCCCAGAAGAACACTTGGTTTTAAGTATTTTGGGCTCAGATTAATGTCAGCGGGGGAGCCGAAAAGTTAACGTTCCCTCTCTTCCCGAGCTTTAGTGGTTTAATTCCCCGAGATTTCTGCCCCTGATCCCACCGAGTGTGAGAGTTCAGACGTGGGCCTGGCAGCTTCTTAAGGGCCTGCTGAGCAACTTCTTATCCACTCGCACAGCCCACTTGTGTCACATCTGCTTTTCGTTCTCCTTTTCCCACTCACGCGCTTGGCCGTTACTAATTTCGGCCCGTTAACGAGATACGTTTCCCAAGCGCTGTCTTTTCCAACAGGAGGCGGGCACGATAAATAAATCGATTCACGCGGACTTTTACACGCGGTGCCGTTGAGTGCATCTTAAAGCAGGCATCTAATTATAATCGAATTATACAGCCCTTTTAAAACAACCCCGCTGCCGTTCTCGGCAGGGAGTTTAAAAACAACAAAGAATAATAAATACGATACAGGCGTACCTATAAAACAAAAAGACGCGTCGTGACAACAAAAGCCAATGTTTGAAACTGTTAAAAGGCAAAGGGAGAGAGCGCAAAATGAATTTCCCTACCTGTCAAAAAAGGGGAGCAGCTAATTCAATGTTTTGCCTAAGTAGGCTGTCGTGCAAAAGAAAATGGCAAGTAAACAGGAAGGGAGAAAAGTAAGGCGAGAGATGACAAAAAAAATTAATAAATTCTAATCTCGTTCAGATCTCGCCGGTGTTGCGCCTCGGTGGGCAGTCATCGAATTTAAACAGCAAGTTAAATGCAGAGAACGAGCGAGTCCAAGCTAATACAACAAGTGAATTTGAAGCATACTGTATTTTCCGCACTATAAGGCGCGCCTTAAAAGCTCACAGCGTGCCTTAAAATCCGGTGCGCCTTGTGTGTGGTCATTACGGTAATATGTCGACCCCAAGATGGCTCCTTGCTGGAGACATGCTTACAATGTTAAAACTTGCTGTTGGTTCAGTGAACTGTGTCGCTGCTTTATTAAATAAGTTTTTGTTGCAGCTCCGAAAAAAGGGAGAGCTGTGGTGTTGTTTTTTAAAACACCCACTTTATTAATGGTTTTTACAGTCTCAAAAAATTCAGGTACGTCTTTGTCCGTCTCCGTGGCTTCTCTTCTTCCGTTCGATTCGAGAGCCGTTCATGACCGCCGCCGAAAAACGTGAATTAACGATGTAATAACGAAATAATTCATCAAAACACAAAATCAAGTCGAACTGAATGAACATAGCTCCATCTACTGGATGCATTTTAGATTGCGTTTTATAATGCAGTGCGTCCAACATATGAAAAAAATTACAAATTAGGCCATTCATAATCCAGTGCGCATTTTAGTGCCGAAAATACAGCAATTTGTTTTCAATTTTTAATCCGGAGTCCGAAGTCACTCTTATTTTTTCCTCCAAATCCCAGCATGTACTTCTAGAATAGCATTTTTAGGGGGTGTGAGTTGGGTGGTCCATTTGCAGCACTGTCGTCCTTCCCCGTGCATAAAGCACTTCAGTGTGAGCTAATTGTTTTCAATGAAAAATGTAGAGCAGCGTGTGACGTTCCAAAGAGTGAATGATTAATTCACTTTAACGCTTTTAATTAACCGACGGGAAGAAAATCATTTAAAATGATAATTTGCCAGCGGTTATCTGGCTTTGTGCGGCGAGTCAAGCGCAACCCCCCCCCCTCCTCCGTGTCCGTGTTTGGTGGGACCGGCTAAGCCGCTAGATGAGAAGCGGGAGGGCGGAGGTGGTTACTCCCCCAGCAATCCCGCCTCCGGCGTTCCGCATCGCCGAGCACGCCTCGGCTAACCGACGACCTGGGACGCATGTCCGCTAGCGCGTGTGCTCCTCAGAACCTTTTTCCTCCTGTCACCGAACGTAAGCGCACTCAAGAGACGGGGAAGGAGAAAAAAAAAAATGTATGTGCACATAAATAATGCCGCACATATTGTAGCATTTTATTTCCACTTGTCACACATTTAGAGTACACGGAGGAGATGCTGCCCAGATCTCAACGCAAGAAAAACAAAAAAAAAGCTTTGAAACGACTGTGAGAAAGTAAACATTGCACTCGTGGAGCTTTCCACCATGATTTGGCCTGAAAGTGGAAACGATGATCCAAGTGGTCCAAGTTTTAGGGCTTGTTTGACTGACACGGAGCTGCCCCAAAAAAAAACAGAAAAGATATCATCTGTAAGTTTGAGGTCGGTCAGGAAAATTTGGCCTGTTTGTGTCGTTCCTTCGATGATATGGCAGCTTCACCGTGTTAAGGTGCCGCGTGAATACGCCGGCCAGGATTCGGGGACTTCATGGAGTCTCCACTCGTCGCCTGGCAACTGCTCCTTCGTGTTTTGTTCCCCCGCCCTCCCCTCACCCCCTTCTGTAGATGGAGCCAACAAGATGCAAAGAACAGGTTTTAATTAGCCTGCTTCTTGGGACTTTTGCTGGGTGGCATTTATTCGCGTCGAACGGATTACAGTAGTAGCAGTTGGTTTTTATTCCTAGCCCTTAAAAAGTATAGATGTACGTCGTGATGTATAAATCCAATACCGAGCTACTCTCTACTAAGCACCTTAACTTTAACCGTTATCTCCCGGAAACTATTTGAGGGAAGTATTATTTTTGCTGTCATAACAAATCGACAATTAAATGGCAAGCTATATCTTCCGAACGAGCCCTGAATTGCCTCATTAGCTATTGGAATGACACCTCCACTCAGGCTTTTATCCGCCTGCCTTTTCGTGACTTGGCCCAGCCGTTTTCACGTCTGCGCCCCCCCACCCCCCCGCCACACGCCCGACTCCTCTTTTAGCGCCCACTGTTTGCCGGAGGGCCCATTTAGTGTAATTATACGAGCTACAGAAAGCTAATGGCCCTGACAGAGCAGCGCCTATGCCCATTACACCTTAGGATGCCACAAAACACCATTACCACCGCCGGCTACCTGGAGCGTGCGCATGCAGGTGACAGTCACGGTGTGTGTGTGTGTGTATATATATATATATATATATATATATATATCGAACTACATCTATAGCTCTGTGGAGCTGAAGATCCAGCCATAAATCCATAGATCTACATCTGTAGATCTACAGCTCTAAGGCTAGATCCATAGCTCCCGAGAGCTTGCGCTATACAGCTGGAGATCGAAAGCTATAGACCTCGAGTTATATTTATAGCTTGATGTATGGGAAAAGGAAAAATACAAAGAAAAGAGTCCACTTTTTGATTTGGTAGTTTGTGTGAAAGCTCAGTCAGAATACAGTTTTGAAATTGTCTGGCATGCAAAGAGTTCACATGGTCATCCTCATACAAATGTGCTCTTTCTCCCCCCCAAGGGCCTGATGATTCTACTGCAGAACCTTCCCACCATGCACTGGGGCAACGAAGAAGTCAGCGTGCTGCTGGCTGAGGCCTACCGGTTGAAGTTTGCTTTCGCCGATGCCCCCAACCACTACAAGAGATGATGATGAAGCCGCCGTCAACCCCCTCGTCCTCCACCCTGATGATTCTTCACTGGAAGGACCACCTTACCCTCACGGACAAGTTTGCTTTCGCCGACGCCCCCAACCACAACAAGAGACGATGACGTCGGCCTCCTCGTCCTCCGGTGATAATTCTTCACGCCCGAAAGGACAAGTTTGATTTCACCAACGCCCCCGCAACCACTTCGAGACGATGATGTCGGCCTCCTTGTCTTCCATTGGTAGGACCATGTTTCCCGAAAGGAGATTTGACAAAATGCGTGGATGCAGCACTGAACACGTGGCCGGGGACATTTGCAATGTACTCATGGGGAGACGGACTCGAGAGAACTTTTGGTTTTTGTTGACCTTTATTTTGTTTACTGAAGGTGGCGAACTGGTGTACTCACACCCACAACTAATGCAGTGCATATAGACACACAGCATTAGTTGTGGGTGTCTGCAAACACACACGTGTGTGTGTGTGTGTGTGTGTATGTATATATATATATATGGTGTGTGTATGTAAAAAAAAAATATATATATATATATATATATACATATATATATATACACACACACACACACACACACACACAAGATTTAGTTGTGTGTGTACATATATATCTATCTAGGAAGCTTTCTAGCTTCTTCTTAGGCCGAGCGATGGTCACGCAGGCAGCCAATTATGGAGGAGTGCTCACTTGAGGACTCCAGTCACTTCATGGGAAATTAAAAATACACCAGTAGCAACAATGGTCGCAGACACGTCCCCATCTGTGCTGTTGGCTTTTTGCTCTTCGTCTGTCCTTCCTCGCCTCAGGGAGCGTTACATCATTACATGGCGGAACATCACATTAGCCGTCGGTTTGGAACCCAGAAGTTGAGCCGAGTCCTGCCAACAGTGAACAAGTGAACTTGTGAAGGCAGATCTGGGCATGTGAAATAAGATAGTATGAATGCGGTATTTGCATTCGTGAGTGTGTGCGCATTACCATGATGATGATTGTTACCTTAAAAGCTTTTGACTCTTGTGTGTCCATTTATGGGGTCCCTTCTGAAGTGAGGTGTTAACAAAAAAAGAACATGACCATGTATAGTAAGGCGTTTTTAGCATGAAA
>NW_017805500.1:690102-695787 GCF_001891065.2 Hippocampus comes | reverse complement strand
TAAGGTGTTTTTGGCATGAAAAAAACGACATAGTAATTGGAAGGCGTTTTTAGCCGAAAAAAACGAGTCGTTTTTTTCGTCAAAAAAACGCCTTGCTATACATGGTCGTTTTTTTCAGCTAAAATTGCCTAAGGCGTTTTGGCACGAAAAAAACGACATAGTATAACATATTATAGTAAGGCCAAAAACGCCTTACTATACATGGTCGTTTTTTTCAGCTAAAATTGCCTTACTATACATGGTCGTTTTTTTTCCGAGTTAAAAACGCCTGACTAAACATGGTCATTTTTTTTGTCTAAAAACGCCTCACTATATATCATGTCCCAAAGTGAATTTGACCTGGTCTCCTTACTATACATGGTCGTTTTTTTTCGAGTTAAAAACGCCTGACTAAACATGGCCATTTTTTTGTCTAAAAACACCTCACTATATATCATGTCCCAAAGTGAATTGGACCTGGTCTAAAAAAAAAAAAAATAGCCTCCCTCACGTGGCAATATGGGGTCACGTCTGCGTGTGATGCTCTGCGGCTCATCAGCATTAATGGTGACTCAGGTTACTGTCAACACACGATGACGCGTGATGATTCTTGATGTCCTCACTCTCATTCGCTTTCTTCTTCCCACTGGAAAAGTCACCTTTGGCCCAAGAAAAATGGCAAAAACGCATCCGGACTGTTGTCGACGACTTTCCGCGCACGCCACAAATCTGCGTTTGTCTGTGATGCGACGACAAAAGGCCAAGAGCGGCGCCGCTGCAGGGAAGGATGGAGGGATGCGAGACGAGCAGATGGAAGCGGCGGCGGAAGGGGAGCAGCGGGGCCTGTCAGACTATTAAAGTCATGGCGTGAGCCCCCCGCGGGCTCCCTGGCGAAACGGGAGACCAGTGGAGATATTTAGCAAGGTGCTATCAACACGTTCACATGCACCTGCACACTCTGTATCCCACGAGTACTCTTAAATATTTTTGAACACACAATTTCGACTGTACATACCGCTGTGGCAGGGCATTTTGGGGGGTGAAATTGAAAAAAAATGTGTTGAGCATACTGCGCATAAGACAGCGTCTCGAAATAAACCACTCCGGGGTTTCATTCCTTTATTTCCAAAATATCGTAAAATGGTGTTTCGAAGAAACAACCAAGTCGTCTTTTTATTCAGCCAGTGCATAATTCACAATACAAAACAAACAGGCAGAAGCAGAAATGTCATCAAGGCCAGCCAATTTAAAAAAAAAAATCCAAAATAGTATTTAATTCCGCTGGGGGGGGGGCACATTTACAATCTTCCAAAAAATAGCTCTGTGATCAAGCACTTGAAAAAATAAAGCAATTCTCAATTGCTCCAAGTTTATCCTTTTTATATAAAATGTGTTTTTGTTTGTTTTTTTTTTTTTTCATCTCTGCTGGTAACGTTCCCAAAAACGTACATTGATTATACATCAAGGAGCAGTCAAATGATTCAACAGATGGTGTCACTCACATGATGGCAAACAGCATCCGGATGCAGATGATGTGCAGTTCTTTTTTTTGTTCCCATCAGGAGGCTGGCTACTGATGTTCACGACCTACCCCCAAAAAAAAAAAACAACAACTACTAAAAGCGTGAATACTTTCACGGCGTCAACGCTAACCAAAATGAAGCATGATGAAATACCTGAAAGCTTGGAAGCAATTAGCATTCACGTGCCGATCTTGGCGACCTTTCTCACTCAGCTCATTTCCGACGTGTCGGTCTGTCGGCGATGGTCCCAGAGGTCGGCCCCGCCTTTTGACCTTTGACCCCATCGCAGTTCCAGCTGCAAAAAGAGTGCGCCGTATCCGAGGTGGCACGCAGACCCAAAACCAACATGTCGTCATATTGTTTGCAACGTTGAAGCGCAAGAAAACAAACATCACTCATGCAGGTGAGCCACTCCGGGCCAGAAGGTGGCAGTAATGTACCTGACAAAAAAGACGAACCTCAAAACAAAACATCTCCCCCCCCCCGCCCACCAAAATAATCAAATACATGAACTGCGCATCTGTGACAGTCGTTAGCATTCGAGCAGCCATTTTGAAAATGCAATGACACCCTTTGGCCGAAAAAAACGATCATGTACAATAAGGCGTTTCTGACCCGGAAATAAGGTGTTTTTACTTACTTGTACTTGTTGCGGCCTTCATCCTTGGCTCGCACGATGGCAGTAGATCGCGAAATCAAGAAGGAGTTTCATGGGAATTTATCGAAAAGCCGTGTCCCCAGCCCTGCTTCGAGCAGAGCTTTCTGTTGGCCGGGCAGGTCAGCAGTTCACCCCACCACCATGTTGAGGTCAAAGGTTGGAATATAAGCGGGGAGGAAGTCAAGCGTTTTTGGCCCGAAATAAACGACCATGTATAGTCAGGCGTTTTTGGCCGGAAAAAAAAACGACCAGGCGCACCGGATTTTAAGGCGCGCTGTGAGCTTCCAAGAAAACGGAAGACTTTTCGGAGCGCGTTATAGTGCGGAAAATACGGTACATCTATTTTAATTGACCACTTTTAAGAGGAACTTTTGTTTTGTGTTCAATAAATTCATCAGTGAAACAGTTTCATAGTAACGTTCATGATCATTTTTATTTATTTTTCTAGAAGTTTTCGTAAAAAGATGTTGAAAATACTTTATTTTACACGGTATATTAGCTAAAAGAATATCAGCCAATGAACCAATTTCAGGAGAAATAATCATGCAGTGATGGACTAAGTGTGAATCTGTGGGCTCCCTCTAGTGGTACTCCAGAGAATCACTGCCTGTTCTTCATGCTCGACACTTTAAAAGAATCATTATATAAATATAGTTTGGTTTTGTTTTGAAACTACATTTACACACAGCGTTACTGCAATAAAATAACTGTCTATGATGGTGTCCCGCAAGGTGTCGGTGCACTTTTTATTAGAGGGAGGAGGAGGAGGAGGAGGAGGCGGGCATTTTGACAGTTTGGCTCGTGTCGCAAATTCAAGTTGCTAAATAAAACTATTAAGGCACAATACCTTGCAGGCAGGCCAACAAAAAAAAAAAAATTAAAAAATGAGTTTGCTGTACCCGCCGCTGGAAGAGTTCACCTTATCTGCCCGTTGCATGAGCGCGATAAGCGTGAATGTTGTGATGATAGCACATTGAAGAAACACTGACTGAATCATAATTAAGTGTATCATTGTGTCCTCCCCAGCAACGACTCTATCTGATGGCGCATGAATGCAGTTTTATTTGACTCGAGAGTGCGAACGATGTACAATCGGGGGGGTGGGGGGGGGGGATGACACTGGCGGCTGAATACCCTTTTATCTCAAATCGGCTTTGTCCGTTGACATGAATGGAAATGACATTCTTTAAAAGCTCCATTTTTCATTTTTAATCACAAAAGTGGCACTTTTTAGCAACCGGAAACATACACCAACGGCATCATTAAATAGAATAAATACCGTATTTTCCGGACTATATTAGTTTTTTTTCATCGTTTGAGTGACTTGGGTGAAATAACACATTATATTCATTTCACTTGTTATTTTCACATTAAACCACAAGAGGGCGCTCGAGGGCTGTGTTGGTCAGTCGACGACGACTGACGTAAGCGACGTAGAAGACGAAGCGCCGCCAAGCATGAAGATTTCATTGGATTTTATTTATCTGTCATTGGATGGAGTAACAGTGATGGTTTGGTAAACTTGTTAGCATGTGCTTTACGCGATCGTTATCTGAATAACTCTTAAGACGTGAACATACCGGGCACGTTCTGCGTCATGTAACGTTAGCATATCGTACACTTATTCAGCGTCCGTTTTATTTTTATTTGAAATTGCCTGTCAAGATGACATTGGTGTTGGGTTTTATCAAACAAATTTCCCCCAAAAATGCGACTTATACTCCTGACTTATATGGGTTTTTTTTCTTCTTTATTATGCATTTTACGGCTGGTGCGATTTATACTCCAGAATGATTTATAATCCGGTCAAGCGTCAGTTAAGGTGCTGTTTTTAAGGCAAATGCTAATTTCAATATTTCGCAGAAAAAAAAATCCGATTATCGATTAATCGGGCAATTAATTTAAATATATATAATGAATAAAAACATTTTGGGGTCCCTTAATGCTTACAACTTTGAAGAAAATCATCACAGGCGTTCCGGAACGCTTGACTGTTTCACAATAATTATTCCATAACTTTACGACAGGTAGAAGTGAGCAAAGAGCAAATACGGTCCGATTAATCGGTCGGTCCCGACTTTCAATACGTGACGTGCGCGCCGCACAAGCACTCACCTGGAAACGGGAAATAAAATGTCACCGTTCAAGCTATTTTCAGCACCATTGCGGAGTACAAAAGCAAGACATTCCCTCCATTGTCAAGAAACGAGTCGAGCAACAGGAGTCACATTTAAATCAATGACTCATTAAAATCAAAGCAGTAAAGCCCGTTTAATGGCGATGGAGCAGATGAATCATTTTAACTAGTGGAATGAAGGCGCTCGTAAAGCGCTACAGTGCAAATGCACAAGAGCTCCGATTTGTTCCGGAGCGCTCATCTCATCGCGACTTCCCGACTTTCCGATCAGGTGGTCGGCGGTCGGTAATTGGACGCCGGTGTCGAAACGGCGGCACGTGAGCTCAAAACGTTTTTTTTTTTTTGTCGCCTGCGTGCAACGGGAGGGAAGAAATCAAGCAGTTCATGTCATGTTGAAAAAAAGTGAGCAGTTGGCGCAAACCACATAACATTTTTCCGGAGTATTTTTCGGATTTTCGGAAAAAAAAAAAAAAAAATCCATCGAAAAAATAGGTTTCTGCCCGGCAACAGCGCAAGATACAAGAGCGTCATGGCAAATTCCGCCTCCCATCACATTTTTTTTTGTTTTTAGGACCACCACCCGCAAAAAATAAAACATCAAACGTTCAATCTCGCGTCCGTGGGCTGACTTCGCGAGGTCATGTGAAGGGTACAAACAACCGAGTGCCGTGGCCGCGCGCTCGCGGCGGTGTGTTTGACTTGAGACGTCCCCTGGGTGTCGTCCGTCAACAATGTCCCTGGCGGGATCGAAAACAACGCGTCCGTCCGTCCGTCCGTCATCTGCAGCTGACGCCGGATTTTTTTTTTCTCTCAAATTGATTTTACGGGGTGGTCTGCATAAACGTGCGTATGGAGCACGCGCCGTCTCCGGGCGGCAGAAAATAAGGAAGTAAAAATCGACGTCAGGCGACCGAGCGAGGCCGGCGTGTGCACTTAACGTTCGACTCTTTGCTTCAACTTGGGTTGTTAACCGTCGACCGGGGCGGCTTTGTTCTGTCTTCTCGTGTCTTCTCTTTTTATTTGGCGCCGCAAAACTCAACGTTGCGGGATGGTCGATGCTAAAGTAGCGTTAAAAGGCAGAATCATTTCTCGATGAAATGTACTGATGCGCTTTTGATCCTGGTTCTGCTTTGATCAGATGAGATACTTCCACTCATTGTTGTCTTTAGGCAGGGGGGGCTGGAGGGGTGTCAACGTTTTGTTTTTGGCCTTGGAAAAAGGTACAAACAGTTGCCGTGGAATGCCGTAATTAGTCTTAAGGGACACATTCCTTGCAGCTTGAAGAACAGAAATTGCCTCAGCCATTTCGAGCCATAAAACAACCTTTCCCGTCTCCTCGGCCAATTATAAAGCATGGCAACCTTGGGTTGGCGTCGTCGGGGTTAAAA
>NW_017805500.1:668419-690011 GCF_001891065.2 Hippocampus comes | reverse complement strand
CTTATCAAGTTGGCAATTCAAAGGGCAAACAATGGCGGGGATCCCGCCGGCGTTCGCCGCGACACCACCGGGGCGAAAAAGCCCTCGCCTTTTTGCAAATATTTGCAAATGTCAGTGGCAAAGGGATCGAAAAAAAACACCATTACCGCTTCACCGGTGACATTTCTGTGCATGAGTGTGGCATTAGTGAGCAAAACTGCTTACAGTGGGAGTCAGCGGGCTCCGGTGGAAGACCTTCGGTGGCGGGAGATGCTCGCTTGGCGAAGGAAGAAACGCGTCACTAAAAAGCACGTCGCAGGTTTTAAAATCATCTTTACTCCATTGAACTGAATGGAAAGACCATTAATCAATTCCAGTTTGTTTTTTAATAATCAGAAATAGAGCCATTGATGCTATCCGTGAACCCCCGTGTGGCGTTTTGTTTGTTAGCATCAAGCTAAACTGACGTGTTAGTTCTTTTTACATTTCACGCTCAAATGATGAGTAAAAATTAGGGCAATGTGTAAAAAGTCACTCGAAAGCATTGAGCTGTCCAACTGCTCCACTTCCATGAGTACCTTTTACCAGATCTGCCGCCTTTGTTCACTAGTTTGCGTTTGAGGCAGAAATGAGATGGGGGGGGGGCCTTAACTAGGAGCTGCTGTCGACATATTAAAAAACTATCAATCTCACACTTTTATGGCTTCCCGCCGCCGGGGCTCAGGGCTGCCTGACTCATTACCTCGACCCCGCTCACTGCACATCCTTCATCCCATCGCCTTCAACCGACACGTCCCTAATGCGCCGTACGCCGCAAAATAATGCCGAGTATTATTTAATCATCAATTATCGCGCCCGATAATGCAATTACGTCCCTTTTCTGGGCGAGCCACATGTCCACATCCGAAAGGGATCCCGAGGCGGCCCCGGGACAGATTGGATCAAATCCTGTGCGACTCTGCTGTTGAAACGTGCCTGGAAAACCTCAAATACGCCCGCAACACCTCAACTGACCTCTTTTTAATGGCAGCAATTCTACTGGGAGGAGCGTCCAGAATCTGATTTACAGCAGATCTGCTCTCTCACCGGAAGAGTGAAAATGACGAGTTCGAGGCGCAATAGTGTTGATTGCACTTTTTGGATTACACTGCGATGGGACCCTGAAAAGGACACTTGACTTTTAAAGCGACAAGCGAGTACGTTTTAGCTAATGTTGAAATTCGAGGTGAACAGTTGACAGGGTTGACGATGGAAATCTGGCCACTACTGCTGAGAAGAACTAAACAACAAAAAAACCCACTGCTACTTGAGAACTAGCAGGGCCAAGCTAGGCTCAAAGCTAACTTGCCCAGTACGAGCTGCGGCTAGCAAGCTACCGTGGCTAAAAACTGTCCTAACAAATTGAGAAAAACTAATCAACAAAAAACAGTCAGCCACTGCTACTTGAGAACTAGCGTGGCAAAGCTTGGCTCAAAGCTAACTTGCCCAGTACTAGCTGCGGCTAGCAAGCTATCGTGGCTAAAAACTGTCCTTACAAGCTGAGAAGAACTAATCAACAAAAAACAGTCAGCCACTGCTACTTGAGAACTAGCGTGGCAAAGCTTGGCTCAAAGCTAACTTGCCCAGTACTAGCTGCGGCTAGCAAGCTATCGTGGCTAAAAACTGTCCTAACAAGCTGAGAAGAACTAATCAACAAAAAAACAGGCACCCACTGCTACTTGAGAACTACCGGGGCAAAGCTAGGTTCAAAGCTAACTTGTCCGGTGCTAGCTGTGGCTAGCAAGCTATCGTGGCTAAAAACTGTCCTAACACGCTTCCTCTAAATCACTAATTAATGCTAAAGGACAACCAGGAGAGCAAGCCATAAGTTACGAAACGGCGTATTATGAAATCGTGCGGCATTGTACTTTTAACAGTCACCATTATTCGTCAACCACGGAAAGAGTCGATGCTAGCTGTTGGTTAAACCAGGGGAAAACATGTCAGCGCGTGGCAAAAAAAAACCCAAAACTCCCCGGGCAATGAAAAAGGGAAACGCTGTAATATGAGCGCGGCACGTTGGGATTTGATGAATGCAATTGGAGTGCGTGCGCAAGCGCCGCCGTGCATGGTTATAAATCCTGGAAATGGATAAGCTGGCGATGGAGGCGAACGATGCGCGAAGAGACAGACTCATTGATCGCTGATGCTGTCGCTCATGAATTACTTAAATTTGAAGAGCGTTTTCAAACATGTGCACGCGTTCTACCTCATGCATAAATGCATTTATAGGAAACTGTAATTTGGCCTTCATTGATGCCCAAAAAGGTGCAAACTGAAGACATAATGTGGTTGCGGTTAATGTTTTATTTTGCTCAAAAAGCGTGCAAAAATATGACAACCTGCGATTTCAAATTTGTCAATCTGAACTTGTTTCCTTGAGGAATGAATAGGCGGCGCGTCCACTGCTGACCAAAACGTGAACCGTTAACTACACGTTTTATTTAGAGCCACCACGGAGCGCATTTGCTTTTTTTAATTACATCTCGTCCGTGAAATTCTAAATGTTTGCGGCAATCCAAACAGCAGCAGTTTTAGTTAGCGAGCCCCCCGTTGCGCTATTACAAAGATTATACGCCCCTTACGAGTATAGACGAATTCAAACGTTGCTCTTTATAGGCCAGCGGTTTTGTCAGAGCCGTCCTAAAGCAACGTTCAAAATTGATTACCACAAGCCGTTTTTATTTTTTTTCATGGAACAATTTTCAAGGATGAGGTCCCATTGGTATTCTCTGCTGTTTTGTTCTCCTTCAACATGGAGGAGGAGGAGGAGGAGGAGGAGGATGCTCGACAGCGTTTGAGATCTGAAGGGCCTGATGAATAATAAGTGGCGTCCCTTTCTTAATTCTGACAGTAAATCTCCACACAAAGTGAAACTTGCAGTTTTCTGCTCTCGCAAAGTCTCACAAAGTCATCTCAAATGCCACAATAGGCAGTAAATTGGACTGTTAAAAAAAAAAAAAAAAAAAAAAAGCTGCCATTTTACATCGGACCGTGGTGACAAATGAGGTGCAATCGTTGCGGAGGATAAAGAATATGCCTTTCAGTAATGTTACATTGCCCGTGAAGTGTTCTTGCATTGTTTGTGCCACATGATGCGATAGCTTAGCATGTCTATCGAATTGCGCACGGTGTTAGCATTGAGCTAGCGTACAGTCAAAGCGATGTGGTTGTTCTAATACACAAAGAGTATTTCGCTTCCTTTTCGGTTTCGTTTTTCATCAAGACATTTCACAAGGTGCCAAACTGCCGCTGTTTGTCTTCACTGCTAATATTTCGCATTTATTTCTCTTTTTTTTTTTTTTTTTTTTGCTTGCAAGTCAACGCATGCTGTCATACCTCAAAAACCTTTCAAGGCGGGTGATTCGAAAGTCAAGGTGCCGCTTTATAGAGCCGTCGATGATTCTTATTTCTCGTCCTGACTCCGGTTCGACTTCGTGGGCTGACATTTTGCTCTGTCAAAAACCAGAAAAAGCACAGTTAGAATGATCTTAATTTACACAAAAAAAAAATGGAGTCAATTCCAGGCTGCTGGTGTGAGGACTAAATGCGGCAAGTCAAGTGGAAGTGAGTGACTTTTTTCCATCGCATGGAACCGGACAAAACACGTACTATGCGGAACAGTGCAAATTCACGGGTTAACAAAAAATAATTACAAAAAAATCCAAAAAATACTTATCAGCGGCCCGATGGGGTGTTCTTGCATTGTTTGTGCCACATGATGCGATAGTAAGAAAATGAATGAATGAATACTTACCATAGAAGGGTGATTGTGAGGAAATGAAACGGCGCCTCAAGGGAAGAATAGACGATCGTGCTTTGAACTACACGTCTCAGGCTGCACAGCTTGGTCTTGAAATGCAGTGCGTTTTAAATACTATACCGTAAATTCGTCTGCAAAACAACAAAAAATAAAAAAGTGTCCGACCGAGATAATTAGTAGTTGCAAATAGTGCAGAGAGACAGGTTTGTGCGGATCTGCTTCCGGGCATAAAAAGCTGCGCGAGCGACCTCCGCTCCGATGATTCCCTCGCCGCCTACACACTTAAACCACAGCGTCGGAAGCTGTCTCCTCTGTCTCCCGACACACCAGCAAATGTTTTTTTTTTTTTTCTTCTTTTTTCTTTCCCCGAGGCCGCCTAAGTGGAGTGGTTCCACTGCAGCCTAGCCCCAGTAATTAACTGTCACGACGTTTCAAAACTAACAAATGGACTTTGTGTCAAGGAGGGCCCATTAATTTACTGGGCCGCACTCGTCCATCCCGCGCCTATTATCTCCATTACGGCCGACTTTCATGTCCGGGGCCGTCCACTCCTCCCGTTTTCTCTCCTTAGCTCGGATTTGCGCCGATTCCCCGCAATGTTGCGGTCAACTTCCGGCCTCCCTGTGTGGAGTTTGCATGTTCTCCCTGGGCCTGTGTGGGTTTTCTCCGGGTACTCCGGTGTCCTCCCGGAATACTTATCATAGGAGGGTGATGGTGAGGAAATGAAACGGCGCCTCAAGGGAATAATAGACGATCATGCTTTGAACTACACGTCTCAGGCTGCACAGCTTGGTCTTGAAATGCAGTGCGTTTTAAATACTATACCGTAAATTCGTCTGCAAAACAACAAAAAATAAAAAAGTGTCCGACCGAGATAATTAGTAGTTGCAAATAGTGCAGAGAGACAGGTTTGTGCGGATCTGCTTCCGGGCATAAAAAGCTGCGCGAGCGACCTCCGCTCCGATGATTCCCTCGCCGCCTACACACTTAAACCACAGCGTCGGAAGCTGTCTCCTCTGTCTCCCGACACACCAGCAAATGTTTTTTTTTTTTTTCTTCTTTTTTCTTTCCCCGAGGCCGCCTAAGTGGAGTGGTTCCACTGCAGCCTAGCCCCAGTAATTAACTGTCACGACGTTTCAAAACTAACAAATGGACTTTGTGTCAAGGAGGGCCCATTAATTTACTGGGCCGCACTCGTCCATCCCGCGCCTATTATCTCCATTACGGCCGACTTTCATGTCCGGGGCCGTCCACTCCTCCCGTTTTCTCTCCTTAGCTCGGATTTGCGCCGATTCCCCGCAATGTTGCGGTCAACTTTCAACACACGGCGGGCGGGAGGGCAGAGCTTGTCGTTTTTCCACCATTTGAAAGTTGCGCTCGACGACATAGCGACGTCAATTTCGATTCGATCAATGGTCCAGCCCGAGTGCGTTCGCCATCCCTGACGCGTGATTCATATGATAAGTGGCGTGGGTACAAAAGGAGGTACGCACTGATACGCTTTATCCCCACATATTTCCCTCGGGGTCAAATATATTTAAAGCTTCATCCCCGCTCATCATGGCAGCCCGAGGGGACACATCATCTCTGTGTGAGGGGGGGAAAAACAAGAGACGCGAGATGTTAACAAGCTTAAGGAAAGTCAGAAAAACGGGATCGTCACTGAAAAATCACGTGCGCCTCTCTATTTTCAACCTGTGAAAATTTGAAAACAATCGGCACAATATTTGGGGGATTTGAGTGATGTTAAAGTTTGAATGTTTTCAGAGTTTGAAGTACAGACGTCCACGATTCCTGATGGCGGTTTTCCGACATTTTTCATCATATGGTGTGTCTATGGAAAGAAAAAAACTCAACTTCCATTAAAAAAAAAAAAAATGTTGCTCCCATGATTTCAGCAAAAAAAAAAAAAAAACTCAAAGCCCTGACCTCAACCCCATCAAACACTTTTGAACTCGAACCGTTTCCAAAAATCCCTTGGCGGATGAACGGCCAAGAATTCCTCCAAAAATTTGGTCCGCGTCGACATACGTCGGACTCTCGCCTCCGATGCGTGCTGAATGGCGCTCTAATATGACACGTCGGGTTCTACGGCGGCGGAGAGCCCTCATTTTGGCACATTAGCCTCAGACGCCTTCATCGCTGCAAGTCCTTTGTCCGTTTAATCATCAATATTGTCATTAGCACCACAAGCGCCGCGTGGTTTGAATGCAAATGCGGTTTGGGGGGAGGAGGGGGGGGGTGCAAAAGACCGACCGCTCGCCTCATTATCTTGCCGGCGCATCTGTTGTTGGAGGTTCTACGAAAGCAGGTAGGCGCCAAGTTGCCTTCCCGGTTTGCGTGGTGCAGGATTGCACGCGCGTGGGCAACACGAGAGCAATTCAAGCACTATCCCGACGAGACAGAAGCACCGTTGCGCAATAACCGCGCCGGCGTGCATAATGTCGGCCCTAAATTAGTCATACCAGACAATATGGATTGGAATCTTGTATTCAATTAAAAAAAAAAAAAAAATGGACACCAACTAAGATGGCGCCCCCAAAGTGCTCTAAAACAAAATGGTGGAGGGCATCGTAATTTCCTAGGAATGTATCGAATTGGGGTGATCGCTGTTTGTTTTTTCAAGTGACGCAATATTCACATTTGGCCGTTTGCTACCTCGCTACTGGAAGTCGTGGTGAAAAATCGGACGTGAGCAATTCCCTCGCACAGATGAATGTCATGAATAACATTTGAGGTCATCTGAGAGCCTTCATTATTTCCGAAAAAAGTACCGTTGGTCTTAAGATCACAAAGCTTCACTTATGTAATCACATTGCTACATTATGTGGGATTTTTCTTCTGAAAAATCGGACGTGAGCAATTCCCTCGCACAGATAAATGTCATGAATAACATTTGAGGTCATCCGAGAGCCTTCAATTATTTCCGAAAAAAGTACCGTTGGACTGCATATCAAAAAGCTTCGCTTATGTAATCACATTGCTTCATTATGTGGGAAAAAAAAACAACTTTAGAGACTACAGGTACTTATTTACTTTTTAGGTATCTGGTTAATGGACAATAATTTCAATTCAGGGTTCCCACTCTTCCACTTGCTTTTTATTTATGGACCTTTTAAGGACTTTTGAGGGCTAATTTCGCCATTTTTAAAGGACTTTTTGAAAATTAAGGACAATTAAGAACTTAATTTTTCATCTTTTTTATTGATTTTTATGAACTTTAAGGACCCGTGGGAACCCTGCAATTTGGCGGGGGGACAAGTGGGATTGCGCGCCATTTTGGAAATTGTTAACATGAACGTACGACTTGAACTGTTTCAGGCTCTCCAGGCGAATTATTTGCCCCCAACATTATTTGCTCCAGACAGCGGTTCCAGTTCCGCAACCTAGCCGACGCGCTTGTGTTTCAATGTGCTCAGATGTGCACTTCTGGTGGATTACAACAAAAGGCAGCAGCACAAACGCACTGACTGAAAGCGGAGAATCAAACAACGGCGGGCCTGCTCGCAAATGCCGGAAACGCGCCGCCCTTCTTCTTTTTGAAAGCTTCCCTGCTGAGAAACATGCTGTGTTTGCGTGCGTGTGTGTGTTCCAAACACACACCCCCCTCCAGGTGCCTCACTTTGCTCCTCCACCTTTTGTTTTTTTTCCCGAGCTCGACAGCCGACCCGCTGCCGCTCACTCTCTCCTCTCTCGCCTTTTGTCTGCCGAGCGGGAGAGCCGCAATGCCAATGGAGCGGCGCCTTCTGCGTCATGCCCGCGACACATATGCTTTCGGCGCGGATTCATGAGAGGGCAACGAAAGAGACCCGCCCACGCGGTTGCACGGCGTCGCGCATACTGCGAAGAGGCGACGGAATTTGTGGAAATGAATATTCGAGACGTACGCTCTTGCCTTTTTTACTGTTGCGCGTGGATGCTAATACCGCAGGCAATCAATATCGAGCAGCGTAGTTACAAACAGTCTCTGGTAGCCGAAGTAGCAATCGACACATCATTATGAATATTGCCCCCCGCCCCCGGTCACAATGAGTCAATTTTGCCCTAAATATACTCCCGGCACATCCGCCGTCATGCTGCTCCTTCCAGAACGCCAACTGCAGCGCTAGCGCTTGGGTTAGCATTCTGTGGAGGAGCAGCCATGAAATGTCACCCAGCTGGCGACGGATAAAAAGGTCGGAAAGAAGTGGGCGCCCCCCCCCACCGCCCACCCCCTCCGCCTCGCGTCACTTGTCGCAGCTAAAATCCTGATTTGTACACTCGCCGGCCGTAACATTAGCATACCTGTCAACCTCGGCTAATAGCTGCCCTTATAAATGATTACGATTCCCCTTACAAAGCAACAAAAACACGTACGGCTTACCGCGCACATCATGCTTGATCAATTCGACCGTACGCAGCGATAAAAAAATATATATATATGATTGAGGATTACGTTTGCTGGTTTGCCGTGACAATCGTAGCGATCGACGACGGCATTGTCGTTGGCTACCAGCAGGTGAGACGATCTGGATTTGAGCAAAAATGGTCTTTGTGAGTTCCTCGCCCCCCCGTATAAAAGTTGTAATACGCCGTACATGATTTGAAATGATTAAAAAAAAATTTTTTTTTAAAAACGTATAAAATACGGGGAAAACGCAAAGATTTTTTTTTTTTTTTGGTCGTTTTGTTTTTTTCCTGGACTGCTGGGCCTGTCACGAAGCGCCATGAAATAAACAATAAGCACAACTTTGCGAGACGTAAGCCAACTTTCCCGCGCGAGCGTGTTCATCCAGTGTTACCATAGCAACAGCGGTGGCAGGCGAGCAAAAAATAAAAGAATAGACGGGACGAGGGGAAAGCGCTCGCCACAAAAAAAATAAATAAAGGAATGGAAAAGGGAGAGTTGAGAATGAAAGGGAGAGAAAGAAAAAGCAAGCAAGAAGAGCGCGAAGCCGTTGAGATGACGGAAGCTAAGTACAGGTTGAAAGGTCGCACCGGCCCACTTCTTCCACGCTCGCGGGGTCAATCAAAGAGCCGCGATAAGGTCGGGCCATTCAACTCCCCCTTGACTCACGCTTCCCCCGCCATCGTACGGACGTCACGCGGTGAAAAGCGAGTGGGCGCAGTACGCCGCCGGGGTCCCGGTGACGCCACTCATCATCATTTCCACGCTAGTAGTGGGACACTGTGGCCTGCCGGCGGCCTCAATAGATAAATACGTTCCCTCTTCGGGATGTACGCGCTGTTCTCGTCGCTTGTCCTCGCAGCAGCCCGAATGGCGTCAAATGAGTCCAAAGAGCTTGATTTTGCTCGCCGGCGGCGGTCGTTGTTGTAATTGTCGTCTTATCAAAAAGTGATGACTTGAGATGTGGAAAATGCTCCGTGTGACATGTGTTCTCTGCTCGAGTTGGACGATACGGCAACATGTGTCTGATTCGCCGCCGCCGACGCCGGAGCGCCTCTGGCGCGCTCGCCCATTTGACAAACTAGGGCATGAAAAGAAGGCTTGCGAGCGCCAGGAGAATTCGAAACGCAGGGCGGCGGCTTTTCTTCGGCCTCGCCTCTTTAATCAACCTCGTCTTATCTCCGCTCGGCATCCTCACGCCGGAGAGGAAGTCAAATGCGTGCACAACACACACCGCCCAGACTCGACTATCCTCCGGCTGTGGCCGCCCGTTCACCCTCCGCCGCTGACCGCCATGCTTGGGCACTGAGTTCCGGCGCATTAACAAAAGTAATGGGACACCCGATCGTCGGATCGAAGCGGCCTCGCTTTGTCATTATTGCGGCGAAAGAAATGGCCCGAGAAAATTGGAAGCGCGAGAATGAATTAACTGATTAATGCATTAATTAATGATTAATGATTAATGTCTCGCACTCTTCTCCGTATATTATTGCAACACTGTGGGGCACAAAAGAGCTAATTCATTCAATCCACAGGTATGGATTGGAGTGGCGTTAAAAAGAAAACGTTTCCCCATTCCGATTTTGGCCGCATTTCTTTCCTTCCTGTCGCTTCCCAATTTCTCCCCAGAGCGTGTCGATGTGGATATTGGCGAATAAATCCTCATCGATGGGATCCGGTGCAGACTTGTTTGCTTAATTTGCACTCAAGGACAATTTTCGCCGGGGCTCTCGTCGCGCTCCCCTCTTCGTGTTTGACTCTCAGCGCTTCTCTGGCCCTTTTCGTTCTCTTCCTTTTTACTCTTGGACCCCGGCCATGAAATTTCTTCTCCCTTCTCTCTCATCGGATCGATGCTGGATGCTCCCTTGTAAACAGTTGGTGAAAGTTTGCCCGTAGCGAAACAGTTTGTATCCAGCATAAAGTTATCCATCAGGGGTTGCCGCGGCAACAAGAGGGCCGGCATTAAGACCCTTCAAAGATCATCTCCGACAAACACGGAGGCAGCTAAAGTCGATTCAACGCCAAGTCGCTCGGCAAAAGAAACGCTGACGCAAAACGTAGCGCGCTAGCGCCCAAACAATTCAAGGAATTCAAATCGACATCGCAATGTAGTTGAATGCGATTCGGTTGGTCGCAATTGCATCATTTCCACCCCCCCCCCCCCAAAAATGCAGTGTGACTTATTACAAGGTCATGCATTAAAGGGGGGGAGAGATGACACGGGTGCAGGAAAAGTAACTCTTTTCATTTTGGCTCGCTACGCTTTCGCTGTTCAAGTATTAAAGAGGGCGTGGCGCACCCTTTTGGGGGGGGGGGGGGTTTGGGCGCTCCAACCTTCGGCGCTGTTCCGGCGTTCCCGAAGCTCGAGTGACAAATGTAGCGTTAAATTGCCCCCGCTTTTACTTGCGTCGCGCTGGAAATGTCTCGTGGGAATTCGTGTTAATATTTGATATGTTAATATTAGTCTTGCTGTCAGACAATGAATAATGCAGGGGGGGGGGGGTGGCAGAATGGGCACGCCCTGTTCTTTTCATCATGGCTATGACGTACGTGGCCTTTGGCTTGTTCTTTCAGATCTTTTTTTTTTTTTTCCCCCGTCGAAACAATACGGGCTTGATTGCAATTCCTCCCCCAGCAATCTACGAACTTCTCCGCACCAATGCAGCAATTAACGGCAACAATGGCTACTAGCGTAACATTGATTGTTTTTGTTTGTAGCTTGCTAAAAGACCGCACAAACTTTTTTTTTTTTTTTTAAAACTTAAGTGGTTTTCGTACCTTCGATGTTTGAATAGCGACAACGTGGAGCTTTTGACCGAGGCGTTCCGCCCGAAGATGCCAGCGCGCCGCCCGCGTGCGCGCGACGCCGTAAATAAGCTTTCCTTTTAATCACCCCAGCTGAAGTATAATTAGCATTTGATTTGTATTCGTCGGGAAGTGGGCTATAGCCGCGCGGCTCATTAAGCAAATCAAACTTGTTTGCTGTTCTCGCCCTTATTTCGCATGATGGGCAAAGAAGAAAAAAGAAGAAGAAAGCGAGGAGGGGAGGAAAGATGAAGGATGAAAATAATAAACACCCCCGGATAAATTTAAAAAATATCCTTATGCATGAATACTCCCTTAGCGGTGTAAAAAAAAAAAAAAAAATGATATCGCACCTAAACTGTGCAAGTGAGACCATGTGGGGGTCATAAATAAAAAGTGAACGCCGTCTGTGAACATTCCAAATGTGATTTTAATACTAAAAAGTCTCTCTCGCCGTTGATTGATCGTCTTCTTAAAAATAAAAAGATCCATAAAAAAAAAAAAAAAACGTGAAGAGGTGGCTTTAAGTCAGAAATCCCTCCCATATTTTGTCTCCCGGCCAATTCTTTTCGGGACTTTGTGCCGGGACTGCTTTGTCAACTAAATTCCGGAGACCCCGCCTGGAGAATAATTTAGCAAATAAATTGTCTTGGAATGATTTGACTGGACAGCCCATAAAATCCGGTGGCGCTCGTTATAAAGCAGTCCGGAGATGGCATAGCAATTTTCAAGAAGATTTAAAAAAAAAATAAAATAAAAACAAGAATGACGGCATTATTTCAAGAATAGACGACACAAACGCAACGTACGAATGAGGCCATTTTTTTTTTGTTTGTTTGTTTTCGCCGACTTGTAGCTATCGCTAATATATGAGCTCATTGCATTTTTCTGTAATTAACAGCAGCCGGGTGAGTCGAAATTGACCGATCGCGATTAGTCGACTTCAAGGGACGAACATCAGGCGCGGGGGTCGTCAAATCGACGGCTCCGTTCATCGGTTTCTCCGCCAAATGTGTTTGTTATTCTTCGCAGCTGGGTGGGTGTGAAGATTTCAACGTGACGGACGGATGCTAAGCGACTGTCACTTCATCACATGAAAACACACTGCAAACTTCAGCCAACCCCCTTGAGAGTTTTGGTTGCATTTTGGTGTGTTTGTTGCGGGGCGTGTGTATGTGTGGGTGATGATTGACAGCTCGGCGCCGGTGGGTTCGTCCACTACTGAGAGCGAACCTCTGGAGAGGAGGCGCACACCGGCGAGGAAGCAACCGCACACGCAGGCACACAATGACGTCGGTGTGACTTTTTTTCCCATTTTTATTTTTTTTTGGATTGTTTTGAGTCTGTTTATCCGTACTTTTTATTCCCACACCGCTTGCATCGAAACAGACGTGAGAGCGCGCGACGAGTTCAAGCCCGTATTAAAGCGACGACGAAACACTCGAATTCTACTCGGCCGCTATTGAACATTTAAAAAGCACTCGACCCGCCCGCCCGCAATTAGCTGATGCGCTGACTTGTTTTCATGATGAGCGCTGCGCTTTTTAGCCACGGACAAAGCGGGCAAAAACAATCAGGGGCCATTTCATTCACTTCATTTGGACGCTTGTGCGGAAATAAGACGGAATATTGTTTGCGGTTGGAACCGGAAAGAAGAGCATTGGGATTGTTGTTGGATATCAATAATATTTGTTTGGAGTTGGAATTAATTTTGTAAAAGTAAATATCGTCGTTTTTGGGTCTCGGCGGCTTTCATTTTAGCAAGTTACAAGGCAACAAATCACGAAGGGCAAAGATATCGCCAAATCACCATCGCTTCGTGGGTGTTTTTTGTTCGATATCAATAATATTTGTTTGGAGTTGGAATTAATTTTGTAAAAGTAAATATCGTCGTTTTTGGGTCTAGGCGGCTTTCATTTTAACAAGTTACAAGGCAACAAATCACGAAGGGCAAAGATATCGCCAAATCACCATAGCTTTGTGTTTTTTTTTTTGTTGCATAATGTAACATTTTATCATTTTGATACCGTTTTCATATGAACAAAAAAAAAAAAGAATCCTCTCAAATGGAATAACAGCTATTTTATTTTTTTAGTTCATCGAAGATGGCGTATTTAAATATAATTTGCTTGCCTCGTTATTTTGTGACCCACCACTGATGTGCTGCAAAATGATTTCAATCCACGACTTATTTTGAAATAATGGATGCCCTTTTTTTTGTTGTTGGGTTTTTAGCATTGCTGAAGTATCTGGTTTGATTGTACATCGCGACAAATAGAACAAAAATCACGGTTCGTCTTTTTCTTCTTTTCAAAGAAGCAACGGGGAAGAAGAAAAAATGACGACACATCGCGCACGTCTTTATGCAATGTGACACGACACTGAACTCGGCGACACCGGAGACGCCTGATCAAAGACGAGCGGAATAACGTCCCCTATTTTGTTGCTGCCGCTGCTGCTGCTGCTGTTGTTTCTGGGGAAGATTAGACGCGGGGACATACATCACCATGACGGACGAGTTGAGACGGAAAGCGCGACTGTGACAGCTTTGTTGCTTCCTCGAGAATTCCCTCATTGTTTCGTTTTTTTTGGTATGACCCGAAAACCCGAAACACGAGCTGGCAAACGAGCTGCTGTCAACGCGGCCTCGCAGCGCACCGTGTCCAATATTTGGCCATTTCTTGCCCAACGCCGCTCCTTCACTTCCGTCCAATACTTTGCCATCACATTTTGAATTCCGCTCTTCACACTCGGGCGCTCTTCCCGCTAACAAGTTAAAAATGCTCATCTCTTATCACGGCTAAGATAATTAGCATTCCGAGAGGCTCGGGCGCTGTAATTGCATGCTCGCGTATGCGAGTTAATCTACAATTCAAGTCAGATTTATTTAGAGTGCATCATCAGCCAGCCGAGGTCCCAGAGCACATAATAAAACACGCACGCGGATAATAAACAACAAAACCTACGTGACACTAATCCTCCACGCCTTGTGTATTCAAAACAAGTGCGCCCAGACCCTGTGTGCGCGATTATGATACCGATGCCGCTATTGCCTCCAAACAAAGATAATTAAAGATCCTCGCGTGGCACTTAGTCACCTTCGATCACCGCTTCTTAATCCTGCGCCAAAGTAAAGACGACACCGGTGTTTATTACGCTCGTAACTTTCTTGTTATGCTCGCACTTGAGCTCCGGCCAGTTACGATCGGAAGTGGACGCTACCGCGAAGTGCATTCAAACCGCATTATTAAGTTATGTCTCTATCGACACTCAGATTTGTGTGCCGGCGTGCACTTTCGGTGCGCCTCATGTTGTGGCGGGCGAGTGCAAACAGCCGTTGAGCTAGAAATGACATTTTGGAGCTCGATCATAAAAAGCGGCAAAAAAAAAAATGATGCCTTTTTAGTGCACTTTACGAATGTAAAAGTCACTAATGGAGTATCTCGCCAGGGCCACCCACTGTCTGGGTCGCATGCAGTCGGTGCTTTGCACCTTCCGCCTCCAAAATATAACAGAGCTTCTTCAACTATGGAACGCTTTAACTGGAGCATCAATGCTTGGCGAGCAGCTCCGCTAACTTTTCATTATAAATGGCCTGTCTGCCTGCCATCCTGCCCCAGAAACGCGTCTCCAGTGTACAACCCACATATTGACGCCAAAATTGTTGCTCGGGCGGCAACAAACAACTAAAAATACCCAGTCGGTATGTTCAAGCCATTTGGATTTTACGCCTTAACGGCCTCGTCAGAACACAAGTGGGTAACATTAAAAATTTTCCGCATTTGGATCCAGAATTGTTTTTGAGTAATTAGTTTCGAAATTGTTTTAAAAAAAATATCAGCTGGCTGACTAAAAAATAAATAAATAAAAATGTTTAACGGTGTTGTTACAACTCAATTGGTGGTGATTTGACGCGATGGCTAGCCAGTGAGCTGTTGAGCTAGCTCAATTCACAAGTGGCCAGCTAGCTAGCGAGCTAGCTAGCTCAACAGCTCACTGACTAGCCATAGCGTCAAATCACCACCAGTTGAGTTGTAACACACCACATTCAAGTGGCCAGCTAGCTAGCTAGCTAGTTAGCTAGCTAGCCACTTGTGAATTGAGGTTAAAGTGTATTCTTGTTTGTTATTGTCATTCAGCTTTTCCATTTTGATGCTCATCTAATATGTAAACATAGTGAGCCGTAGTAACGCTCAATCATAAGGTTTTTGTTTTGTTTTCTTTTTTAATCAACTGGCAGTGCTCAGTGACTATTGCGCGTCGCCCACGCGATCAAATAAATTGACCAAGAGTGATTATTTTTCACCTTCGGGCCGAATAAAAACCTGCAAAATGCCAGCTGTGTTGAAAGGAGAAGGAAGGAAGGTGTGGATTGCAGAGACTGGCTGTTTTCATTCCTGCTGTTCTGTATGACAGGAGTCATGGAAAATCCGGTGTATAAATAATACATAATAGTGGGATAAATAGTAATACATAATAGCGGGTATCTGTGAAGATGTTCCCTTTGTTGCCGATTCAAGCGGAGGTCTAATTCTCGATTAAAGCGCTCCCTTTGTCTCTCTTCTTGCGTCTCACCTAAGTTGACGGGCGGTAAAAACTGCGGCTCACTTCAAGTAGCGCGCGTGGCGGCGTTTGGCTGTCATCGTCGGGGTCTTTGTGGGTTTGAAACTTCGAAAACTACCCGAGTTCTCAGTTGTTGTTTTTTTTTCTCAGCCGCATCACGGCGAAGCATGACAGAAAGACACCACCGGTGACGCTCCATGAAGCAGGATGCGCGCTCTTTCACGGGAGGCTCGGCGGGGGGGTGCGATGGGGGGTTATATCGCCACGAGAACATTCGTCGGGCTCCCTGCGGCTTTGACGTTCAGTTGTTTCGACAACGCTGCCATGGGACATTATTTGTATGGCCCGAGGCCTTAACGTCAAGGCCCGTGGCATCCTAGCTTCAACTGTCCCCTTTTCTGGAAATTTTTGGTGTTAACGCGTTCGCCTTCGCCCTCTGCCTCCATCTGTATTATCCGGATTGTGGTTTGGCTCCTTGTCTTTTTTGTGCGCGGTCAATAAAACAGCCTTTTACCGGCCAATAAGTGAACACATCAATCCTGCTTTTCGAAGAGGAGCTTCGTGAAAAGAAGCGCGCTGATAGAATTGCTGGCAAGTGCGTCGACAGGACTTGTCAGATATCCAGCTTGGCTCTTCTCCGCAGGAGTTGTCAACATCTCTGTGATCACGCTGTGAACATCATAGACTCACACACACACTCAATTTTTCATATCAAACAATCCAAATCAAGTGAGCTGGGCTTCCGCTTCGAGCTACTGCTCCAACTTTGTGATTCACAACTAAAAAAAAAAAAAAAAAAAGAACACAACTGATAATCGGCATATTTTGAGGTGTCGTCAAGCCTTGGTTAAGCGTTTCTTGAGACCATGCGACAAGTTAATCAGGTTCTGCTCAATCCAATGATGCAACCGGAATACACTGCAGAGGAAACCAACAAATAAATCGGCGCGACCCGACCGAGACAGCTGAACGGAATGATCCGTGGAAAGAAGAGGGCGCTCGTTCTTGCCAACAAATTCTATAGTGCCTGTTTCACCATTTCCATAATTGTATGCGTGACTGCACATCCTGTCCTCTTCTCAAAGGCAAACCGAAGGAGATGGTATCAGCAAACGAAGGCGGTAAGCCGAATGACTGACGTGTGATATTTGGGCTTTTGCCGGTCCTAAAACGGATGGACGCTGACGAGTGACAAACAGATCGCGGGCCGATTTCAAGTGTCAAGACAAAGACGACGACGCCGGGGCCGGAAAAACAATTTGAATCGCAAATGCGCCAGAGAAAGAGCCCAACCGGTTTTGTTGTGTTCAGATGATACTTTCGACTCGCGATATTTTTTCGGTCCTTACAAAAAAAAAAAAGCCAGCTATTGAGTACTTTTGGAGACGTTTTGAAACGTCTTTTTAGACTTGGTCTAGAATTGGCTGGTACTGAATGAGTTTTAAAAGCGTGCCGCATTTGATCCGAGGAACTGAAAAGCATTTCACTTTGCAAGGAAGAAGACCTTGCGTCTCGTCAATGACGTCTACCCCGCAAAGCTCGCGGAACGCCGAACAAATAAGAGCTCTTAAAAAGTTTTATCCGGCGTCGTGGAAAGGTGAATAAGGACGAGCGAGGGGGGTGGGGCCAGAAGATTCTTACGACGCGGATGGCGGCTACCTGAATACTTTCTGCCTCTGTGAATCGCATCCATCGGTGAAATAAATTCCATTTGGTTCACTGCCACTCTGCAGGCTTTTTCCTCCTGATTAACTCGGGTATGTTTGCACAAATTACCGGCGTGGCCAGAATAATGCGGTTGGCGACCCGTTCATTAGGAGGCAAATGATGCTTCAGTTCGCCCTACAGAACAGTCTGCAGTTGTTTAGCACAGCAGACCGAAGAGAGGGGGGAGAAAAGTGTTATTTGGAGCCAAAATGGAGACGAGCGACTGCGTGCCTACGACCCGCATTCAACACAGAACACAAAATAGCGACCGTAAATGTTTGCATTTTGACCAATGATTCTCTTCTTTTGTCTCATTCCCGTTTCTGTCCTTGACAACCTTGCCGCTCGCGCACGAGTCATTACTCTTCCATTTTCCTCCGATTAGTCTCTCTTCAGAGTTAATGAGAGAGAGAGAGAGACAGGCCGATACGAAAAAAAAAAAAAAACTGGCTACGTCTTTGCAGAATCCACCGCTTGGTCCCCTCCCCCTCGTTTAAATACATGCATTGACTTTCCGGTGATGAGCCAGGAAAAAAAAAAAAAAATTGCTCTGTCTATGTCACACTTAATGGGTTTTTTTCCCCTTTAATGATGTGAGAGTCGCCGGGTGATGGATGACCGCTGGAACGAGGATGGACGTTCGGGATGAGCACAGTCTGTTCCGTTTTCCCCGCCGTGGCCAAAAAGAAGCGCTTTGGCGCCTTCGACGTGTGCCATCCTCACTCCCCCGTCTTAATCCCACAAACAGGTTGGGCCTCGTTGACTACCGGGTCTACTTCTCGGAGAGATTAATAATAATAATAAAAATTGGATGGCGGCTTCTCATGCCGCAGCTAACGGCCCAAATGAAGGAGTTGGTTACCGCTCAGTGTGACGCAGTGCGGATCTACGCGACCGCGATCGTGAGAATGCTGTTTTGACGGACGCCTGCGTGATTAGCGTGACGATTTTATTCGGCGCTAAAAACGCGCAGGAAAAAAAAAAAAAAACTGGCTACGTCTTTGCAGAATCCACCGCTTGGTCCCCTCCCCCTCGTTTAAATACATGCATTGACTTTCCGGTGATGAGCCAGGAAAAAAAAAAAAAAATTGCTCTGTCTATGTCACACTTAATGGGTTTTTTTCCCCTTTAATGATGTGAGAGTCGCCGGGTGATGGATGACCGCTGGAACGAGGATGGACGTTCGGGATGAGCACAGTCTGTTCCGTTTTCCCCGCCGTGGCCAAAAAGAAGCGCTTTGGCGCCTTCGACGTGTGCCATCCTCACTCCCCCGTCTTAATCCCACAAACAGGTTGGGCCTCGTTGACTACCGGGTCTACTTCTCGGAGAGATTAATAATAATAATAAAAATTGGATGGCGGCTTCTCATGCCGCAGCTAACGGCCCAAATGAAGGAGTTGGTTACCGCTCAGTGTGACGCAGTGCGGATCTACGCGACCGCGATCGTGAGAATGCTGTTTTGACGGACGCCCGCGTGATTAGCGTGACGATTTTATTCGATCGGGACGGTCAAATTGAAGAGATCCGGTCATTGTTGTTCAAAATGATGATGTATCCGTGTCGCGGACTTAAAAGCCACCTTAAGAAAAGTGCAGCTCATTCGATTGCCCAAGTGTAAATTGTGGCCAAAACTTGCACGGTTGGTTTATCTCAATGGATCCGTCCTTCTTATCTAAATGGGCCCAGAACTCAAAGATGCATGTTTATCCGCGATAAAAACAAAGCGCTTGATCGGAAACGTTCACACCGTGACATTGGTGAAGCTAAGAGCTTCTATATTTTGTCCCGGCTGACCTGTTTTTCTTTTTTACCAGCTCGCCTAATGGTCCGGAAGGCAATCGGTGTGTTTCAAGACTTGATGAAGTGGAGCCTATTGTCGAAGAACAAAGGCTAACTACATCTCGGTTCTCTCTGGCTGACACCGTCGTTCCCCGGGGGAGTTTGAGACTCTGCGCCAGTTGCCTCGTCGTTCCGTTCGACGGTTACAGAATCGGGGACGGCGACGGAAAGGGAAGATTCGCGGCGGACTGGGACGACGACAAGCGATGACATGAAACACAATTTAGCTTTTCTCGGCTGTACGGGCAGTTGACGTCGTCTGAGGCGCAATTCCTGGAACTTTTCTGACGTAAGTCGGACAACGATGAGTGGGAACAATATAAAATTTTAAAAAATTAAAAAAACACGACTCCGTTTGCAGTCTACCTCCTCGAGACAAACGCAACAGGTGCAACGGCGCGAGACTCAGTATCGATAGTACGAGTCGGAGTCGCGAGGCAAGGATTGCTAATTTGGTATCGAAAAGAGGAGCGCTCGCTCACAGCAGATGCGACGTGAGTGACAAGACATCATGTGTGAAATGGAGGAAGGAAGGTCCTCTGGGAAAGACTCCTCTGTCACGGCGTCGCGCCGCCTGTCACATCTCTTGCCATGTTCCACTTCGTCTCTTTTTGTTTGAGTCGGATTGCATTTCATTTCTCTCAGGAGCCCTCAAAGTGCGCGCCAAGTGAGGAGAGGGGGTGAAATCAGGTAAACGTGCTTTTCTTCGACTTACTGATAATTTGGAAACTAAAGAAGAGTCGACCAAGAGGGGATTGCTCATGGATGTATTCTGTGTCATGTTTCTCTTTCTTTCTTCCGAGGTCTATTCTCGTTTATGCTGACACTTAAGCTTTCTTCCCTCTTGTTTCATCTGCTTCTTTGAGAGTCGTCTTCCTTCTTGTGCCAACCACCTCTGGCGGCTTTTCAATTTCTGCCTCTGTATTTCTCGTTCCCGCTGCCGGGAACCACAGCCCTGGTCTCCCTCGGGGATAAACACACACAGAGAGAAGAAAAAAATAAAATAAAAAATGCCGCTATAATTGCCTTCGGGGAACACTAACAGTGTCCGGTCTCACGTTATATTTGTTGGCGATGCCACAGAAGAACTAAAAAAAAAAAGAAAATTGGTAAGATCATTTATGACCTGCTGTTTTCACCTCAGAAGTGTTTGGAATTTAGCCCTGTAACGATTACCATATAAAATAGATATTGATGAACATTATCGGGGATAAACACACACAGAGAGAAGAAAAAAATAATAAAAAATGCCGCTATAATCGCCTTCGGGGAACACAAACAGTGTCCGGCCTCACGTTATATTTGTTGGCGATGCCACAGAAGAACTAAAAAAAAAATTGGTACGATCATTTATGACCTGCTGTTTTCACCTAGGAAGTGTTTGGAATTTAGCCCTGGAACGATTACCATAGAAAATAGATATTGGTGAACATTAGCTTGACATGATTAAGCTTCAAGGTCAGATCAGGAAGCTACTCGGTCCAACAGATATTCGACAGATCGACTTCGCACACGTTCACAAAGCGGCTGACCGGAGCCTATTGGAAGGAAATATAGAGTCCATTAATGTCGCCGCATGGGCTAGCTGAGTCAGGAGAAAATTGGTCAGGGGGTGGGGTTTGGTTTCACAAGCCGACAAAATGCTCCATATACAAAGTTCTCGTGCAAGCTAGAGTGAAACTCCTCTACAACGAAACCTACATGGGCGAAAATACCCCCTAGTGTGAAAAAATGTGCATGCATTCACACCACTCCCACTCTCCTGCCCCCCCATAAGTGAAAGTAGGTGCTGATCGTAAATTTCGCAATTTCTTTCCCTTTTTTTCTTTCTGCACTGACTATATGAAGTGTCAAATAAGCTCATACTTATGCCCTATTGGAATAAAAATAAAGAGTGCACATACGTTTGTGTGTGTGTGTGTACACATACGTTGAGGTGTGTGAGTGTGTGTATGTGTGTGTGTGTGTTTACATCTGAGATCAAATTTGCTACAGTGAAAAACCCCCTGTTGTGAAAAATTTCTTGCTGCAAACATGATTTCATCGTAGAGGAGTTTCACTGTAGTGTGCAAAGTTGACTTTTTGGACATTGTTTACACTAAGCTTGCAATACATGCAATTTTGCCGGACTATACATGTTAACGATTCAGCACTCGTAAAAGGATCGATGGGAGGAGTCCGTGGGCTCCGGGCGGGGTTTATCACTAAAGCTGCCCAAAGGCCGGCCTGCTCTGGGCAGCGGCGCGGAAGCTCAACTTCAACGCCACAAACACCATCGGAAGTCATATACAGCGCCGTGTCACCTGACACATCCCGGATGCCATTATTAGTGACTAATTTCTTGAACGGCCTTTCAATTTGTCTCTTGACGTGTTCACAGCTGCGGGGGGACTCATTAGCAACTTGATGTAATTGTTTTTTAGCCCGAACATGATTGAGCGTCCTCGGGCCGATAATTGTTCTAATCCGTTTGGCTTTTTTTGCGGCTCTTGCGCAAGGAGGCTTTATGC
>NW_017805500.1:667703-668338 GCF_001891065.2 Hippocampus comes | reverse complement strand
CCCCACCCCCGCACCACCACCATCTGCGTCAATTCAGTCAATGACAGGATTTTGTAATGAATTCAAGATTGGCTTAATGTCTCCAAAGACGCTGTTTAGGGAAGGAGACAAGCTTTGTCGGATTAATTCAAAACCATATGGCTTCAATGACATGTAAACAATAAAAACATTTGGGCTTGTGGACGTTGAGATTTCGACGGCCCAACACATACCCGACACTTCTTAACGCCCATGTGGCCTCTCACGCACAAACATACACACGCCAGTCTCATTAGTGCGCACTAATGAACATAAATCCAATATTCGCTATTAATGAACAACCAAAGTAAATAAAGCAATCGCCCCCTCAGGCACTCGCTGTGAGGCAATGCGCTTTTGGACTTTAATTAAAATCCTCATATTGCAGTTATTTTGAACAAATGACCTAGACAATACACTGCATAAATATATTGAATTAGCACAACGGAGGCTCAGTCTGCAACAGTCAGACCGATATTTCCTTTTTTTTTTTGCTAAATACCCTTGAAAAAGTAAATCCAAAGTCAGGTTGTTACGTAAAACCGAGCCACTATTTGTGGTTGTGAAAGTTTCCAATTAAACTGCAAGTTGAAGCCTGGGAGGGGGAAAAAAAAAAA
>NW_017805500.1:647570-664853 GCF_001891065.2 Hippocampus comes | reverse complement strand
GTCGGATTAATTCAAAACCATATGGCTTCAATGACATGTAAACAATAAAAACATTTGGGCTTGTGGACGTTGAGATTTCGACGGCCCAACACATACCCGACACTTCTTAACGCCCATGTGGCCTCTCACGCACAAACATACACACGCCAGTCTCATTAGTGCGCACTAATGAACATAAATCCAATATTCGCTATTAATGAACAACCAAAGTAAATAAAGCAATCGCCCCCTCAGGCACTCGCTGTGAGGCAATGCGCTTTTGGACTTTAATTAAAATCCTCATATTGCAGTTATTTTGAACAAATGACCTAGACAATACACTGCATAAATATATTGAATTAGCACAACGGAGGCTCAGTCTGCAACAGTCAGACCGATATTTCCTTTTTTTTTTTGCTAAATACCCTTGAAAAAGTAAATCCAAAGTCAGGTTGTTACGTAAAACCGAGCCACTATTTGTGGTTGTGAAAGTTTCCAATTAAACTGCAAGTTGAAGCCTTGGAGGGGGAAAAAAAAAGTAAAGGTCGGGCAATTACTGCATGACAATTTTACATCCGTTCTGCAGTCGATCACTCAAAGTTTGTTTCTCGACTATGCGGTAGATTTGGACTCTGCTGACCAATACGTCTACGATCAATTTCCCCAGGAATGCTAAGATAACCTGCTCCGTACTGACGACAAGCCACCTTTAGCTAGCTAGCGCGGCTAAACAGAAGAGAGAACACGAGAAGCCATGCTAACTGCTAAGCTAAAGTGAAACGTAGAGTCGTGAAAAGCCACAATCAGCGCTTTGGTGGCGGGAGTACACTTTTGAACAAAAGTCTCTCTCTTTAGACTCTCAGCAGGCATATTCAGTGAAGAGCAACATCAGCGATTGCCTCGAAAGGACCCAGAGATGATGAGAGTCGAGCTGAAGCGATTGGATTCGGTCAGGACCCAAAACAAATCTGTTTGTTTACAAGAAGTGGCGGTCCGGTTCGACTGGCACCGCCACCAACTGTATGCAGGCGCCAGGATGGCTCTCTCTGCATGCAAAAGAGCATCATAATGTCTGGCTCAACAACAAGAATGTAATTTAGCAGCAATACAAAAGGGGATTTCGAGCACGGGCCCGTAGAAAACCGGTTGACCCAGATCATCTGGCTGAGACTGTGGTGGGGGGGTGCCGCCCACTTCCTCTGGCCCTTTAGGGAGTAATGAGGGCCAGTCAAAAAATAAAAACCCGATGCACTCGGCCTCCCCACATCGTTAACTTCTCACAACACGAAGCGCAAGTGGCACAAAGGTCTCACAAAATGAGCTGCGGAAGTCCCAAAGGTCCCATTAGTCACTGCAGGATGGAGCCAAGAGGCGGAATACTACTCGCTGTGCGACTGTATTTTTCAGCTTCTTTTAAAACTCAGAGGAAAAATATGATTATGGACACGGGTCACTTGTAAGAAGCTTAAGTAGGGCAATTATGCCCCTAAATCAACCTCCGTCCAACTGCAATCAAGCTCTCATTTATGCCGGCACCATTTGAATGGGCTCGTCAATGTATGAATGGAAATACGACAGTCTGTAAGTCTTTCAGTGAATGCAAAATTCATACAGGGCATCGGTTCTTTCAAGACGACACACTGGGATGGGTTATTAAAGAACCCCACGGAGCCCTACCTGTCGCCAACCGCCTACCGACTAGAGGTCACTTAAGAATTTATAAGGAAAAGAACTGCCAAAGGCTAATTGTTTCCATTGATAAAGTCACTTCCTCCTTGTTACTCCCTTCCTCTCTTTCCGTGTTCACTTGCATAATGTGCTTCTCTCATTGGTCGGGATGATAGATGAGAAAGAATGCACCACTTGTCACACTCCTCTCGCCGCACATCTGTTAGCACACAGCTCGGCACTGGCCGCAAAAGTACCCGAAGGATCCAGGAAAATGAAGGAGTGGAAGAACAGGGAGGCAAGATAAAAGACCGGTCTCGACAGAGTGGACACAATATGGCACCCTGTTAAACAAATACATGAAAATGAGAGTATTATTTAGTTCATCATGTCAAAATTTTGCGGTTCCTAATGTACGCCACAATGTCAAAAGATCACACCTATGTGGTTCTGTTCAAGAGGCCCTCATATTGACCCTTGGGGCACACCACACATGTTCTGCATCCATGAAAGATGCTCTTGCAATCAAATAATGTAGTAAATATTTCAAAGCAAAGTCAAGGAATAAAAATGAGTTCACTAAAATTAAAAGAAAGTATCACAAGAACAAGATTTCGGAAAAGAAAAATATGACGACGAAAGACGAATGCTTTAAAACGCCCCGAGAACCATTCACGGATTTATAGACCAGTAGCATAATGTTAAAATGTATTCTACAGTGAACTGGAAGTCGGTGCAAAGCCTTTAGGACTGTTGGTAGTCCGTTCTGATCTCTTTGTTCGAGTCTGAACCCGAGCTGCAGCTGTTTGATGCTCTTTTCAGGGAGTCCACTCAGAAGCCCATTGCAATAATCAAGTCTACTGGAGCTCAAAGCATGGATAAGCTTCTCCTGGCCTGCTTGGAGTCCTCCAACCCTTCAATCTGGATATGTTTTCCAGCTGGTAAAAGGCCGTTTTAGTGATTTATTTGATGTGACTGCTGAAAGTCAGATCCAAATCAATCCGCACAGCGAGGTTTCGGGACGTGCTTTCACACAAGACGCAGAGATGAGCGCCAGGAAAAAAAAAAAAAAAAATGAATGCATAATCAAGTGAAGAGGCACAGTGAGCCAGCTCGAGAAGCCCCGTCACCTGAACATGATTGGAAGCTGCAGCTGTTTGATGCTCTTTTCAGGGAGTCCAGTCAGAAGAAGCCCATTGCAATAATCAAGTCTACTGGAGCTAAAAGCATGGATAAGCTTCTCCTGGCCTGCTTTTGGAGTCCTCCAACCCTTCAATCTGGATATGTTTTCCAGCTGGTAAAAGGCCGTTTTAGTGATTTATTTGATGTGACTGCTGAAAGTCAGATCCAAATCAATCCGCACAGCGAGGTTTCGGGACGTGCTTTCACACAAGACGCAGAGATGAGCGCCAGAAAAAAAAAAAAAAAAAATGAATGCATAATCAAGTGAAGAGGCACAGTGAGCCAGCTCGAGAAGCCCCGTCACCTGAACATGATTGGAAAAGCTTTTTTATTTCTTTCTTTATTTTTTTTTTTTGTTGCAAAGAATCTATATGCGCTCCATAAAGGCTGGTGACTTTTTAATGAGTTTCCAGGCTTACATTAAGTCTTGCAAATACATCGTGACTGAGTACGCGGTTAGGGAAATCGATAAACGGATAAAGAAAATATCCTTCTGATTATCGCTATATTGTCTACATGTGTTGCTGCACGGTTTTTGTTCAAGTACCCATTGCTTGGAGCACTATGAACACACGCCACACGAATGCCATTCATCAGCCCAAGCGAGTCGACTTCAAGGCTAGCGCGTGATTCTCCCCGTTTTTAGGTTTAGTTTGACTGCAAAACTTTTCCTGAAGCATCTTTTGTAAGAATTGTTTACTATCTGTCAACTGGTGCTCGCTCTGATGTGAGCAGCTATTATTTTGGGCGGATGACTCACAACTCGGCGCAATGTCGGAGACAAGTTTACAGCAATGCGATGGCACCCAAGTTGTCAACCTTTGAGCAAAAGGAGACGAACGACAAGGCCCAGGTAAGAGGAACTTCTGCCACTAAGAGCCTCCATAACACCATAAAGTTCATCAAGTGTAGATTTATGACTTTTTACACCGCTGCGCTGTGATACAACACCGGATTTATATTGGTGCGGCGAGTAAATTGGCGGAGGGTAAACTCTTCCTGACATGAAAACACAATGTTTGCATTCTCCAACTCTGCGCGCAATTGGGTTAGGACTGCTTGTATGTCTTGCGGGCAGAACCTCCCAGCACTCAAATTGGATTCGCTTGTAACCATCCAACACGACGTCTGCGCATGAAAAAGTGCAATCATAATTCATCCTTGCGCTTATTGCCGTGCCGCCTTGGCTCCGTGCATCTGTGGGGGGGTAGCGAGTGGACGAGTGGTGACTGAGTGCTGAAAATGACTTGAAGGAGGTTAAAAAAAAAAAAACGTCCATGACAGGATGAGAGGATGGGAGTTGAAGGATGAGGATTTCTACATGGCTGCTCCTCTCATTACTCGACGGCGCTATTTTGCCAATTGCTCCGTTCCATCTTCGCTCCGTGTCGCCATCCGGCAGACGGGCGCGAGGTTACTCTGATTTCACTTTTTTTTACTCCCCAAGTATCATGGCGTCGATTGCTGCTTGGCGAGAAAATACTGCGATCAAGCGTGAATTTAAATGTATGTTCTATCTAAGTTGATTTTTTTTTTTCTCACCTGCATATTCATATCTTCAATTAACATTTTTTTGTTGTACTTGGCACTTTCCGGAGCGCTAAAAGATCCCCCCCCCTCCCCTCATTATATTATATATTGCAAATTATGCTTCTGATGAATTAATTGGTACCCCCTGCTAAGGATTCTTTTTTGGCTGAATCGGCAATAATGGAAGGCGAACTCAGCGAGTTGGGTTTGCGGTGGCGTGGCGAGGAGCCAATCAGATCAAACCGGCGAGACTGGGCTGCCTTTGTAAAAATCAAACACGCGGTATTTGGGAATTCAAATTCAGCTTTAGCTGGAAAGAGCTCAGAGCAAACGAAGGCTCGTGATAGAAGTCTGTGGCGAAGCTTTAACTTAATTCCGCGGATCTTGGAAATAAGCTCTGACAAGGATATGAACGCGGAAGAAAGACTAATAAATCATTAATCATTAATATGAACAAAAAAAACCCAAAAAAATGACCATGGTCTAATTTCACAACAAAATAATGTGCGGAAATATTGCAAAAGTCAAAATGACAAATTGTGTGGATCCAAATTGAGGCAAGCACGCATCTGCTAATCATCTAATTATGACGCGAGTTTCTCCGTGTCATCGGCTAAGACCGCCCCTCCCCTCCCCCCCTCCCCCAATGCAAAAGTGTAATGTATATTTTGACCTGCATTTTTCTGGAGCGACAGGGGTGTAATTGTCTATCATTAAAGGCAGACGGGCAACGAGTGATAAGCATATGTAAAAAAGAACATTATGTGCTTTGCTTGCCGGTTTCAGCGTATTTATAGAATATGGAACACGGCGCGCTGCGTTACGTTTTTTTTCTTTTTTTTTTTCCGGGAAGCTATTCAAGCATTACAATATTTAAATCTTCTATTCATGTTTGCAAAATGCGGACGCTTTCATGCGCCAACGGGCACAGCAGAATTCTTAAACGGGTGCCGTGCAGAATCGCTGAAATAGCAACAAAAAAAAAAAAAGATGAAAACAAACACGCTTTCCCTTTGTTTCTTGGTTTGATGTTGCGTCCGTGTTATCTCGTCTTCATTGCCTCCACCGAGGAGGTTACGTTTGAAATTGCGTTCGTTTTGTAATTAGCAGGATTACGCGCAAACTAAACTTGCTTGCTGTAAACAAATGGATTTTTTTTTCCCGCCCCAAACTATCAAACATATTACAGCACGGTACACATCAACAATCATACCCAGAGATGATCAAATTAACCTCTAGCCGTCCGTCGCTTTCCGTAGGCGTAAAAAGCAGGATCGCGGCAGTCAATGACAGAAACAAGGCCGTGCTGAAATTCTTCCCATTTTGTTGTTATTCTTTCAAACTCACACTAGCTGAATAGCTGTGCTGCCACCTAGTGGTCGATATTGAAATTACACCAAATATAAGCCAGAATTAGACCAAAACAGTTATTTACTGTACAAAAAAACAAAACTGTGATATAGCCTGACTGCGAACCTGTAACCCACACTGATGTGGGTGGGTTTTATTCGACGGGAAATTTTCCATTACAGGGGTAAACTATTCCTAATTCGCTCTCACTCTGCTCACACATTCCATTACAAACACCCTCGGCCTGGGGAGCAGAGCGTCCTGCACCCTGGCAGGACGTCTGACTGCCTGTCACGCCAGGAAGGCCTGCAGGACTGGCAGCAAGCAGGCAGGCAGGCACGGTTGGAGCAAAATCTAACAGTACTGGATTCATATCCAAAGAACCGTGTCCAAGCTTGTTTTAGTCTCCACTTCAATTAGGTGACAATACATTGGGTTATTGGGATTTTTTTTTTTCTTCTCTCTCACGACAAAAATAAATACTTTGGTGATTTTTAGTTCAACGGTGTGGAATTAATAACTTGGGAATATTTGCCCTGCTCTAACAACGGCAATTAAAACTGGGCATTATATTTAGCGCTCATGTTATAATACAGCGTGAGCGTTCCTGCTGGAGCCCATTTTTTTTTTCCCGCACTAAAACTCCATTTTGGGTGACTTGTTTTCAAGAATTAACATTTGGAGTAGGCTGGGAGTTGAGGAGCGCTGACAGGAAGTCGGGTTGCATCGGGCAACCAAGTGGCACATTGTTCTTGTGGGCTTGCTTGATAGGAAAAAAAAAGGAAAAAAAAACGCGGGTGGGGGGGGAACCCAATGTTGAATATTATGCAAATCTTACAACTGCTTGGCGCACTTAAAATCAGTTTTGCGCGTCACACACGCACATGCAAAAAAAAAAACTTCAGAAAGTATGCACATAAATTAAAACAACTTCTCAGACAAGACAAATTGTAGCGTTCAACTGTTCGTCCTGTTGCATTGAAAAAAGAAAAAAAAAAAGCCCCGCGGGAGGCGGTGCGGGGGTGCGGACGAGGCCAGGTATAGCGAGGTTAAGATGTGAAAACGTTGCTAAACATTTTTTTGCTCGACACGCCGGGCTCATTTTCTACTTCAGTGTGCAAAAGTAGAGAAGCAGTGTAAAAAGCCTTAATACATAATTCACCGCCATCTGTCCGCGGCACATGTTGTGTAATAAAAGCTGTCTTGTCTGCGTCTCTCGCACTCTCGCTGCCATGTAGGAACGCTTCCATTTATTCTCTCGTCCCCTCCCCTGCACAGCTTACTGGGCTAGCCATACATGCCTGCTCTCATTCGCAGTTTGCCCTCCTTCCCCTTTTTTTTTTTTAACACTGCAGTATCCGTGACGTTGAATGCGTGTGGCTTTAAAAAGACTTGGGGCCCGGCTTGGTGAGTCACCGAGTGAGCGTGGAGAGTCGGCTAATTGTGAGCTCAGGTTAGCAGCTGGCTAGGAAGTGGCGAACCCCGTTTCAGTCCGCGCACGGTGCGTCCGACGTGGCTGTGCGGATTTTGTTCGCGTTTGTCCAATAAAGCGCTTGACAGCGCACGGGCAGATGTGTCTGTCTTGCGAGGGGATTACAAAACATGACAACTAGCGATGCTAGGCTATATAAAATTAGCTAATCGACACCTGGTGTTGCTAATCATAGACATGCTGTTGTTGTCGAGTAGTTCTGCTTTGCTCATGGCGCTTTGTTGTTCTTTTTTTGGGGGGGGTTAATCATTTCGGCTCTAAGTGGTATAAAGATTGGCAAAAATAATATTTTTTTTCCCCCTCAATCTGAAAATCATTAAATTCCGGAAAGGAGCACTTCAGATGTGTTTATGACTTTATGCGGCGTCATCTGATGCTATGGCGGAAACGTGATTATTTTCTCGCCGTGTCCCGACGCTTTCACGTGAAGAGCCGCGGCGTCCCTTCGAAATGACTCTTTGATTGCGCACCGCTATTTGCTGATTGCCGCCTTATTTGGCTCCACTTCCACTCGCTTTTAGTCATTTGTTTTCCCTCCAAGCCATTGACATCGCCGACAATATATTTGCTTTCCTCTACATTCCCCCAATTATTTAGCGCTGCAGAGGCCAGGGAACGGTTTGCCCCGCTCGGGCCCACGGCGAGGAGGTGTGTCTGTTTTAGTAAAGTGCCGCTCTTATGAATCCTCCTCTGTCTGTACGTGGCAAAGAGGAATTTGTTGGCATTGTTCTAGACCGCTAAACCCTTAAGGTAGTCTAGGAACGGCTCGGGCCACATACATATTCAAGATGGAGCAGGCAGGGGGGGGGAAAAAAATTCTCCAAGAGCTCCCCTTGAACATTTTTTCTTCCTCCTTTTGTTCCTTGCTAGCAGCAAAGAATCCGTTTCAAATCTAAAGGCGACGGCTTACATAATGGCAAAGGTTTCTATGCAGCCACGTTTGAGCCTGCCAACCACTTTCTGCCGTCAATGTTTTGGAAAAGCGCCACCGCGCATCACAACAAAACATTTCTGGGCACTCTGAATAAAGAGCAGGTGGAGGAAAGTGGTCATTCGCCACATCGGGCTACTTGAATGGCGTAATATGAGGGTAGGACTTGCTTATTTTTTAGGAGCGTGGTAATACGACGTTTCCAAAACGGAGATGTGAGGCTCACCGAGCGCATTATTTCATTTTTTTTCCAGGTCGCAGAGCTGCTCGTAAGTAGTGGGCGGTCAAGGCAACCGGCGCTTTATCACAATTTCTTACCTCACACCACTTTCTCATCTCCTCAAAACTTTCTCAGCTTGCTTTACACTCCGACCGCGTAATTTCCAGCGACCCCCTTCGCCCTTCCAAAGTCCAAACGCCCTCCTCCTTTATTGCAAAACAAGCATTTCCGATGCAGCCCAGGCGAATATCGACCGCCACTGGCATCATCGGCTCGTGCCAAAGCTTGCTGCACTGAAACGAGGGCACAGAGAGTCACTTTGGGTAAAAGCAACACAAGCCAAGGTAACGACGCGCACGTTTTCTCCGACCGAAAAGTTACAGCCATGTTCCCGAAAGTGTCAAACTCAAGTATCAACGATACAAAAGCAGAACGTGACAGAATATCGTCCCGCTAATATATGCCTGACGACCATCTTATAAGTGTGTGTGTGAGTACCGGTAAGCTCGTGTGAGCGTTCGCCCACAATAGTTCCGCTCTCCGATGTCACTCTCATTTGGAGCGGGCGTAATTACTGCCTTTTATTATTACGACCAATGCTGCGCGGCGCGGCGTTTTAAAATTCGCAGATGTGTAAAGTCACACGGCGCCTCGGTAATCTGGCCCATTAGGAATGACATTTCAAAGTTGGATAAAAGAAAAAAAAAAGGGCCCATTTTCATATTGACTAATTCAGCCTTGCTTCAATTTTCTTTAACCTGTCGCCTTTTCGCTCTTTGTCGCTCTCGACTTATTCTTCTTATTACTTCATGCACTTCCAACTCTCACGTCGGCTCGTATGTATCTTGATTTATTAATTTATTTTCCATTTCTACTTCCTGACGCTTCGGCATTGGAGGCGCAGGTATCGCTGGAAAATTCAGTCGCACTCCAGCAAATGGAAGGTCAGTCACAACACACGCACACACACGTCGGGCGTGCGAAAACACAAACTGCTCTCGTTGCGTTGTGGCTCTCTAAACCTCCGCAGGACACACGTAGGGCGGGATCACGCCAGAGTGCCAAATACGGATGATATTACATTTGCGTGGTGGTGTCTCGATTGAGAAGAAATGCACATATTATCACAAAATAAGTCATGCTAGCAACACCGCAGCCGTGGCTAACAACGGCTTGTTCATGCTAGCTTAGAATTGCTAGCATGATGCTATTCTTTTCTTGGGAGGGATTACTACAACGAGGCGGTGTTAAATTTCATTTTCGCACTCAATCAATCTATATTATTTCAGATGAATGTCCACAAGTCCCATTTTAATGAGCAGAATGATGCCGCCTGGCGACACAGCCAGTGTGAAATGTCCCTGAATCCGACGCCTTTGCGACGACCATGAAATTCATTAAAGCTGGTCTCGCGGAACATTATCCAACAGCTGGCCAGGGCCAAACAATTCAACAGTCTGAAGCATTTTAAAACGTACTTTCACGTCATGCAAAAAAAACAATTGGAAAGCTGAGCAGGGGCGGAAGGAAGGGCGGAGTTAACGTTTCCAATTTTCTCCATGGAGGAGAGCGAGGTGATTTTGGGGAAAGATTCCGTCCAGAATCAAACGCAGATGATGCATATGCGAGGGAATGACTCAGCGCCAGGCGACGTGTGCGCGAGGCGAGTCCCTTGGTACTGGGGCAAATTGAAAAATGAAAGGGGTGGGAGGGAAAGAGAGAGAAAGAATTAAGCCAATACAAAGCAGACACACACAACTCCTGATAAGTGTCCCCATCCTCAAAGGCACCGCTTGGAAAGAAAGCAGCCAAAACCAAACAAGAAATGTCGACTTTACAATGTCCTGCAAACACATTCCAGCTCCACAAACCTCACTGAAAGACTTTTTTCTTGTTTTTAAATGCAGTTCACCTTCAGTTGCGGTCTTTGTGTTTGTCGCACATTCTGGTTCTGCAGTTCCCCCCCCCCCCTTATCTTGTCCACCATTGTGATGAAAAATGCAGTGGGGCCAAATGCAGGACTGCCACACTGGGCTAAATTTGTATATCGACGCAGCCTCAAACAGGATTTATGAATAAGTCATTCAAGTCATCTAAGGGGCTGAAATGTCTACTTGAAACCACAGAAACACAATGTTTCGGTGTCTGCTGTGGTGAACTAGCAACCGAGGGATGTTGGAAAGTGTTTGCTTTCTTATTCTGGTCCAGTTATTTTGGAATGAAATGTAAAAGGATAAAAAAAAAAAAAATGGATTCAGATTTCTCACGTTAACTCCTTCACTATTTTGGATGGAAACTGTACTGTATCATTCTTGATTTTGTGGGACTGTCTCAAAAACTTAATTTTCACCTATTCCTTGGGGGTCTGGAATGTAACCCCCATATGGTGAATCTTGGTTCACTGTACACACTGAATGTGAACAGCATGGGGCCTAAGATCGAACCCTGTGGGACTACAAGTTGCTCATGAATGGTGCAACAGGGGTCCAGAGTTCAATTCTTTCCACCGAAATGAAAACACTCAAAACATCTTTCCCATGTAAAAATCACTGGAAATCCCTTTCATCCATTTGAGCCCACCAAAAAAAAATATTTAATCATATGTTAATTAAAATAAAATCACTGTATAACATTGATCTTCACAAAGACCCAAAACAAACAAGTGTAGATGGATGAAATGATGTTCCTCAAACATTTCACACACCAAAGAAAAAATGAGTCGTCTTAACGTGTCACTAAACCGCTCAAAGAAAACAATTCCCACAATGCAACAGTTACTCAAACTCACGGCAGCTCGGTCACCGGAGCTCAACTGAAAACACAAGAACGTGCGTCGATAGCGGCGCTCTCGAGTGAAATGCCACCTTTCCCCAAATTGTGTTTACTTCCGCTCGGCTCGTTCCCTCGCTCCAAGCGTGAATAATTGCGCGTGTCGGGTAATGATGGCGGAAAAGGGCTGACAATGTGCTGGATTCAGTGCGAGTCTGACGGATACTCTGACAAATAGAAAGTGTATTAGAAAAGACAGTTTTTCACCTCTGGGTGACCTTAAATGAAAATTTATTTTCATAGCAACGCGCTTGTATTCCTTCATTTTTATTTTTATTTTTTTAATCTCAAAAGTGTTATCTTTTTGTGAGGTACTGTACATTTTTCTGAACACGTGGGCTTATGATGACAAAGGGTCACATATTTACAATCAATTATGAGACAAATTTGCTCCGAAACATCTTCAATCGATATTAAATGTCAGCATGAAAAGTATGGAAACCTCCTGTCGGCGATTTGTGCAATTTGCGACAGCCGCCATTGTGTCCCCTGATATAGCGGCAAAACGGTGGAGTTCAATTAGACACATTTGTCACCGTCTCGCCGAGCTTGTTTACACATTCTGCCGGGGACAATGAAGTCCCATCAGTGACACGCCGGCGGCGGTTTGGCAGTTTGCAGTGTTGTTGACGGAGATATTTGTGGCGTTTGGCGTGGACCGATGCTGTTGATCGACACCGGGGACATTTGATATTGCTGTTTTAGTTTGGATAAGTATTTCCAACATATATTTAGATCCACGGAGATAACTGCAAGTCGTGTATTTGAGACAGCAACGTAACTTTGCTTTCTAATTTGCCGCTAGTTTCACGGTAACAAACAACGCAAAACGCCACGGGCTACGTTATTTAAGCAATGGATATTTGACGCATGCAGAGCGATAATATAACAATACTTATGAGCAGACCGTATATATGCTTTATCCTCTGTGAAGAGCGACTAATATGAACGCAGCCAACTGAGGAGCTGTCACTGTCTCCATTTATTTACACTGCCCCCAGGTGGCCAGTCTATGCACAACAAACAGCAAACAAAAATGTGTAGCAAAAAGTTTTATTTACGTTTGATTTCATTGTTCTGGCTTTTTTTTTTATATTGTAGAGTGCTATTTGTGTTGTCCAATTATGATAATTTTTTATTCTGGGAGGCCGGAACCGATGCTTTTTTCCATTTATTTCAATGAGAGTTTGAGACAGAGGGCGGTCACGAAACGAATTAAACTTGTATCTCAAGGCACCACACGATCGAGTCGAATGTTTTCGGCAGCTGCACATCAATGATCGCACCATATGAGATTTGCAGTCATGCCTTGATTTCCCTTTCAGGATTAACATTTTTTTTTTATTATTTTTTTTTTTTATTATTCCCGAAGATGCAAACATAATCTTCTGTCATTTTCTCATCTTGCGTACTGAAGTGTTTCTCGATACGGTTTCGGCAATATTGCCCGAGTCGGCGCGTCAACTTGATTGTTACACGCGGAGATATTGGCTGTCAGAAATAAAGCATATTCCTTGGGTACCTGGGATATTGTAATGTGTATTTGAATAACCACATCTTCAGCGAGCAAGCACACCGAGAAGGCAAACAACTGGCAATAAGGAAATGGGAGGCAGACGGAGAGAAGGTGCTATCGAGGGAGGAAGTAATAGAGCATGCCAGTGGGAGATCAAACGGCAGAGATGACACTAAGCGGAGGAATGAAATTCAAGAAAACAGCACATGATGACGGCTGGAATTATCGCATTCACTCCCAAAGACGTTTTAAAAACCTCTTTTCAGACTTGGTCCAGAATTGGCTGGTACTGAATGAGTTAAAAAAGATAATAAAATCATGACGAAACAAGAGATTGACAAAAAATAAGGCATAGGGGGGAAACTAAATAAGATGAGGAATTAAACGATATGCACACTTGGATATTGCAATCAGCTCACTTACAGTTTGTAAATTTTGGAAATTAAGACTCGATACAAGTTGCATGCAAAAGGCTAATAAAATCATGACGAAACAAGAGATTGACAAAAATAAGGCATAGGCAATGCACGGTGTACCGCAGGGGTCCGTGCTCGGTCCGGTACTATTCAGTCTGTATATGATTCGCTTAGGCAAAATTATTGGGATAACTCTCCCATTTTTTTTCCATTGGCATACATCTTCATTTCACAAAATGAAGATGTACTCATTTGTTTTGTTTTTTTTAAAGGAGGTCATAAGGGAGGTGCGGATGAGGTATTGGGATAACTCTCCCATTTTTTTTCCATTGGCATACATCTTCATTTCACAAAATGAAGATGTACTCATTTGTTTTGTTTTGTTTTTTTTAAAGGAGGTCGTAAGGGAGGTGCGGATGAGAAAGTTACAAGAGTGCTTATTATGTGGTGGATGCCCGCACGTCACGCTTGGCTGCTGAACGCCGTTGATGCAGTGCGGTGCGCGGGGAGGAGGGGAGGGGACGCAATCTTGTCATGTGCCAACATATTGCGCGTTGGCGCCGAAGCACACCGACTGCTAATGCCATCCCTCGCTCGGGGAAGGAATATTATCAGGGCAGAGTGGGGTGGTGATGGTGGAGGGGGGGCAGGAGCAAATAAGAGAAAGGCTGCGATAAAAAGAAAAAGGAGAGGGGGGGGCATCGAATGAGAAAATGCAAAGCGCTCGTTGGCGAGGAGAAGAAGAGCTCGGAGGACGAAGCGCGACACAGGTGAGAGGGAGCGGGAAGAGGATGAGAGTGCAAAGGGAAAGCCGGGAAGTGCACGTTGAATTATGAATGCGTTGGAAGCGCACGCGGGGTTTCCTGCGCTCCCCTGCAGCGTGGGCGGCTGCATTGATGGGGTCTGGCAACGCAGGACACATGCCGGATGAGCCTCCCCGCCGAACACGTGACGCAACCGCACCGTAACGTTCGGGGGGTTCGGGAGATTTTCTCGTGCGGATTCAAACCCGCGCGTTGGGTTGAGATGCTTCAATTGTCGAACGTGCGTCACAGCTGCCGCACTGAAATGAAATCGAAAAATACTCCAGGAAAGTTTCGAGTTGAGGTTGATTAAATAAATAATGTTATTTTTTAGCGTGATAAAGTGGTCCACAACCTTTGAGCATCACAAAGCGGTTTCTCATCAAGACTTATTCAATGGGAGCCCTACACATTTTTTTTTTCACCTGAATGACTCATCGACTAGTCGACTTTATTGCTCTGCATCGACGTTCAAACTTGAAGTCAAGTCATCACGAATCACGAGCTCTCGGAAACTTGGCCAATCCAAAAAAAAAAAAAAAAAAAAAAAAATGTACAAATGAATTTCAACTCACCCGTCTGCTGTCGTCGACTAGTCGACACATTGACTAAGAGTAGTCAGGGATGATCGACTCATTCAAATCGGGTCGATTGGTGTGTGTGTGTGTGTGTGTGTGTGTGTTTGTACACTCTGAAGTGAATTTATTATTGCTACGGTTGGCTCCAAGTGCCGTTTACCAAACAGATGAATGCATGCGCGGCTTAAACATTTGAATGTGTAAACCAGTTAGCTATGACCCTGAGGTCACGCTGCTTTCATGAGGAAAAAGTCAACTTTTTTTTTTTTTTGTGGCAAACAAGCTTGCTCAAATACGTTCTGAAAATGGGAAATTCATATACCAAAAAAAAAAAAAAAAAACCCAGGGCCTCAATGTTTCATTTTCTCCAGCTTTGATCGAATTTAGGAGCAAGCGCTTTAAGACAGTTAAAAGCCAAAAAGAAAATGCCCGACACAAAAGGGAGGAAAAAAAAAAATGATGAAAAAGTATTGGATGTTGAAAGGCTGGGGATGCAAGAGAGAGACAATCAAGAACGGGGGGCTAAAGACAGCCACAATATGAGGTGACCGACAAAGGGAACAATTGTAACGAGGCTGAAAAGGACGGCGAACGGCGGGGGATGATGAAAGGGAGGCAGAGGACTAAGTCGAGTGAAAGACATAAAAGTACGAGAAAATTGATGACGGCTTAAGCGGGAGAGAAGAAGCAAAGCGCAGAGTTGCGCTCGAAAGGTCAGCGGAAGAAGGAGTCGGGATGTTTGATCTGACCGAACGGCGTTCGCGTCGATGCCGGGCGCAAAGTGGGAGGGGAAAAGTTGGGAGCTCCTTTTTCACGCCAACTTTGAATGTATCTGAAATGTTCTTTTGGGGAAGAGTTTTATAGATATATACGTGAAGATTTTTCTTTTTTTTCGTTGCACGGCAGATGAGGGAAAAGCTTTATGTGTCGGGGAGGGGCTAAGTTTAGCCTGGGTTGTTAGCAGAGAGCGTGGGTTTCTTCAAAATCAGTCAGCGCTCATTCTTAAGTCATTCAATCCCAGCGTTTTACTGGATTTTGACTGATCTTGCAAGGCCCACAGAATATTTGGTTCTAATGCTATATCAACATGGTGCCTACCAAAAAAATTTTTGTCGGCATTACAAAATGGCTAAGTTTCACGGAAATGAAAAAACGGAGAAAAAGAGCTTTTTGTAAAAGCATGCATTTCAATCGCGTGAGGCACCACTGCCACCTACTGGTCGCTTTTTGACATGATTTACAATGCAAACGGCTTATTCTCATTCAAAGATTGCATCAGACCCTCCTTTTCTCTGTGACACAAAAAAAAAAAAAGACTTAGACGTACAAGTATGTCCTTGGTAGGCGGGGCCTAGTTTTAAAAAAGTACATCTTGTGGAATGAAAGAGTTAAAGCGAATAGGAAAATGAGTGTAAATTCAGATCAAAGGGGTCATAGTTTGGGAATATTTGACAGGAAGAAAATTAAAAATAATTTAATTGTGGTGGAATGCTGTGAGCGCTGTTCAAAAAAAAAAATCTTGAGCAGGTAGCGAGAATATTCAGTTGCCCCAGAGACAAAGGCAATTTTCTCGAACAGAAGACATTTTTTTTTTTCCCCACCATCATACATATCAGCTCCGTAGATCAAATATCCTGTGACGTCCTTTGAGAGGCATGAAACACAATCGCAAATGTTTTTTTTAGGTCTTTCATATTGCAGCCCGGCGCTTTGAAGCACGATCGTTTCATTATGAGGGAGCGAAGGCAAAGGCGCGCTCCCACGAAGCGAGCCGAAATCTCGCCTCTTGCTCTGACGCGGTTACATCTGGCGAACGGCGAGCGGCGGTTCGGCGTTAGCTCTCCCGCAAACGTCTCCTTAATGATCCCGTGTTTGTCCTGAGCCGGAAAGTCCGCGAACGAGCATGAATAATGGCGCCCCCCCCCCTCCGCCCCCACCAAGCCTGCGGCTTCCCTGAATGGAGTGCGGCCTCGCTGCGCAAAGGGGTCACGTAACACGCTTGCAAATTGTCGACTAGCATACACGTATATTTTGTACCCGACGCCGCTGTGAGTCACGGCCGCGCAGGCGAGCAAAAGGCCGATTATGAAAGCGCGCGCCGTACACAATATCTCAGGAAGAAAAAGATGCCTTTACAGGTAAACAGCGACAGAAAACTGAAATGTTCTTTCAAGAGTTTATAATGAGACAGACTGGCGGGAAAGTTCTGGTTCTGGTTGGCGGAAATTCAATTCCTTAGGAATCGTTTTTGTTATCTTTGTTAGCGTTAGCATTTTGAACAGGACTCCGCAAAGTGGCGAGGGCGCTTAAAAAAAAGCGCCTTCGCGTTCTTGGCCGTGAGTGAAACCGGACAATTTCTGAAAGCGCTTGTGCGGTCTGGAAAAAAATTCTTGTCCGTTTGCCATCGTTTCAAAAATGTCAGAAATTCGCAAAGTGTAAAAAAATGTCGCCCGGATAAAATCCGAAAAAATTCAAGAGGCAAAAGCTCGAAAAAGCCTGTCGCAGAATCACACATCTGACTTCAACGGATCACAACAATATGATTCTTCCCACAGTATCCTTTTTTTTTTTTTCTTTTCTCTCTGTGCGTTTGCCCACTCGAGGCTCTCAAGATGAACACTCGTGATTGGCCCCACAATGGCGCCGCGTCGGGGGCATAATTGCTCCATCCTGTGAGCTGCCGACTGCATGCGCGGCTAAGCCTGTCTAAGATCATCATTTCAATTTGCTCTTAGCAAGGTTGTCAACACTCCAGCGTTCCCGGGAGGAGGGGTGGGGGTGGAGGGGAT
>NW_017805500.1:642160-647301 GCF_001891065.2 Hippocampus comes | reverse complement strand
AAAAAGCATCGGGGCGCATTGGCCTGGCATGCGCTCGCTTGTTATGTTTATGTTGTCATGCGGCAGAAGCCGTCGGAGATGCATATGCCCTCCGTCAGTTCTGTGTCATACGCCGTGGCAGATTTCCGCGTATCGCGTGCGTGCGCTTGTGTCTTTCTGCGAGCGTGCCCGCAGTCGGTAATGGGATTGGACAGATTATGCTCCAGCCATTGTTGTCACGTCCGTGTTTTACAAACGGCTCTGCCTCGTCGCATGAAGCATGAGATGATGCAGCTGTGACAGCGAGTCCCTCATCTTTGTCACTTGTCCTTTTTTTTTTTTTTGAAGTAGTTTGATCTAATCGGGTTAAAGTCGCTTTTGCGGCTCGCCGACCGAGCTGTGTGAAGACGATGCGGACGTGGAGGAATTTGACGAATTCACAATTATTTGGCTTTGTGCTGTCACTCAAGCCGTCAAATTTCCTACTTTGGACGGCAGTGACAGTAAATATGATGATGAAAATAAAGGATCGTCTCTGTTGGCTGCTTAGCAACCATAAAAGACGTCCGGGCGAAATCATTCGTCAAGCAAATGGACTTGGACGACAAAGCACTTGAAATGATTTATGTCTGCGTTGACGGAGCAACGTGGTTATTTAAGTGCCTATGTAGACCTTGAAACCAAACAAATCACGGAGACATAAAATGAGATGTCGCGTATACAGAAGTTAGTCATTAGAGGCATCCGATCGATCCAATATTTCCTATGTGGACGAGTAATGAAAAATACGACGGCGCTAACATTACAGAAAGACACTGATGGAGCGGAGCGATGAAAGCGCATCGGTTTTACGCATTCGCTCAATAACGCGCTCATTTTCTTCCCATTATCCCAGTCGAAGGCATGTAAAAATGACCCGCGTCAAACTTTGAGGCAGGGCAAAAACATTTTTGGGGCGGTAGTTTTGCAAAGCGCGTTACTGCCGCCTACAGGATGGGAGGGGATTGAACGGCGATTTATTTGTCATCGTGATTTGAATTATATTTTTTTGAAACAGCTTTTGATTTGGATTTTTGAAACACTTGATTCCCCGTGTATTTTTTTTCTTAACTTTCAATTCCCAGTGTACTTTTTTTCCGTAACTTTTCAATTTCCGACACATTTTCTGAAGTACAAATTCGACTTCACGCTCAAGAACGCAGACTGTCCACGATAATGTTTAGAATACAGCCCCGAGTACGTAAACATCAAATGCAAACTTTCCAACTGAAACAAACTTACAGTGGATATAAAAAGTCTACACACCCCTTCGAATGCCTTTTTTTTGGGGGGGGGGGGTCATATATATTGTGCATGTTTCCCGACACTATTTTGGTAACCTGTGCAACTTAATTGACACAAATTTTTTTGTCAATTATTTTGAGAAACTTACAGTGGATATAAAAAGTCTACACACCCTTTCGAATGCCTTTTTTTTGTCATATATATTGTGCATGTTTCCCGACATTATTTTGGTAACCTGTGCAACTTAATTGACACAATTTTTTTTTGTCAATTATTTTGAATCGGCACACCAGTTTTAACCCAGAAATCATGATCAGCTGGTCTATTCGGCTTTTCCTGACATTGTCTTTGTTTTGCTGTCCAGCAGATTTCTGAAGGCAGCCCAAAAGCATGTCAGGAGAAGCCTACTAAAAAAAAAAATCTTTAAACATCCACTCAGTTTCACCTAACGTGAATGTGATTTGTTGAATTCCGAATGCAGCTCCATCCCAGTGATGAGGGTGTGCACACTTGCGCAACCACATCGTTTCAGTTCATCAATCACGGCGCGCCCGGCGAATTCGTCGGATCGCTTCTGGTGCGAGACTTTTGTCGTAACACACGGAGCCCTTTTTGCTGGAGTTGTGTAACGAGAGAAATCGCCTGCGTCGTTACGCATCTGATCACGTCAGCTCACATTAATGACCGCTTTGCATATATGGCGCACACACACACACACACGCAGGATTCGTCATCCTGTTCGTCTGCTCGTTATCTCATTATCCCATCAGCTAGTTTGTCGTCATTCAGCATCTGTTCCCCTCACACACAAACACACAAAAGTCTGCGAGTCCAAACCATTCGACGGCGGGTCCGTCACTGGCTTGCCGCCTGACACTTGTCCGATTCATCCTTGCCAGTCGCAGTCAATCAGCGTAATCCGCCGATTGTTCACGATGCAATGTGGCATGTTTTGTGGGGGCGAACGTGGCCCAAAGAGGCATAAAAAGGCGTCATCAACATACTGACAGAACACAAACATGGATAACGACGTGACACACTCCCAGTGCTCATTAACAGGCTCAAAGGATGGCGTCAAAGCAGGTTTTGATGTGACAAAATCATATCAAAGACAAACCTGGTATGTAATTTTGTTGACATACGTCAAGTTGGCCACGCCGCAACGTTAGGTAACCTCGAACAACCTAATGATGCGTCCCAAATTCTGTTTTAGCAAATACAGTCGCGTATTTAAAACAACCGCATAGCTTTGCCGTATGCGATTGTCTGCTAGCTTAATGCTAACACGAAGGCTGTGCAATTAATTGCATCAATTTCAATTTTGGCTTCTCTGGGTTATAAAAATACAATCGGGGGAGGGTGTTGGGGAGGGGGAGGAGTTAGCGTGGTGAATTGTGTTTTACAAACATCATCAATGCTCATGCTAGCAGTCAATGTAAAATCCCATTGACGGGCTAACAGAGTATTAGCATCAAGTTCCAGGAGTGATAGTCCTTCAAATAACTCACACAAACGCTGTACGAACACAGAGAAAGGTAACACAGCGATACTCAAAGGCATAGATTCTTCCGAACTTGCAAAAAATGAGTTGCAAATTAATCGAGCTCAATGGCAACTTTGTTCTTCTCGCTTCGTTCGTCGAATAAATACAAAGCTCCAGCTCACAATGCAAAATGGATATTTGAAAACAAATAATGCAGTGTATGAGGCGAGACTAAGATCACGATACTCACAGGCATATATTCTTTATCTTCTGTGAAAAATGAGCAATATTACAACAGCATTGTGCGTCAATTGTTTAACGCTCTTTGTGTATGTCCCTGTTTGGAAATTAGACTATCCCCATGGCGGCCAAGACACACGCACCAGGAGTGGATTAATGGCTTTTGCATTCAGTTCAATGGGGAAAGATGATTTGACGAGCTGCGTGCTTTATATCAATGACAGTGCGTGTGGTCTCAGTAAGCAGGTAGGCAGGCAGCGGTGCGTTTGTCATCATGTCACGGACCAGCCAGCGAGCCGCCGTCGGTGTCGCCAAAATCAAAAATACGCCGGCCACCTTCCTCCGACCCGATTCCTCTCAGCTGAGCCGATAATCAAGCTGTCCCCGTCATCCCTCCGTCTCAGCCGAGATACCGCGCAAAGTTCTCAAATTCCGTCTCACGGGAGGACTGCAGTGAATGTTTTCTACACATTTTTTTTCTCCCCCTCTAGTCTATGCGGTCGTCAGCGGCGAGCTACGGACCTCAATATGTGGCGTGTCGGAAGGAATGAAAGATAGAATCAGTTTGGCGGAGGCAGGCTGATAAAAATAAGAATACAAAATAGAAGAGATGCCACAAGACGCATTGTCACAATGCACTTTTCCCTCTTGGAGAGTCATAAGCCCTCCATTTGCAATAAAATCCAATATGGCAGCCCATTAGAATATACAAGGCTGCGTATTGCGCGGGAATAATTTATGAGGCTTGAAAGCTTATCCTGGCATAAAATGTGAGGTAAATATCCACATGATGACTCATTATTGGCCTTGGTTACAGAAATTTTACACCACTGCTGCATGGGGATTGCGAGATAATAATTGATACGCAGATTACTTAAAAAGAGCGACACGGCAGGGAGACAATGACCACCCCGCGAGTTACGACAGAATACACACTTCGGTGCGGTGAAAGAGTGTAGATACCTGATAAGGATGTTACACGGTGTGGGTGGGGGGTGTGGGGGAATAAATAAAGGACCCTGCTTACTCGACTGTTGCCAGGTGAATTAGGCAGTGGGTAACAGCAGATTAACACATTATATATATATATATATATATTTAGTAAGAAATAAATCAAAAGATTCAACTCCAAATGTCAAATATGGCCGTTTAAATTTAAATGACACATAAATTTAAGTGCTAAGTAAGGCCGAACACGTTACGACTTGATAAATGGACTACTTAATAAAAAGACAATCAAAGCACAATTTACGGCACACCCTCCCCTCCTTTAAATATGGAGACAAAAAATAGTCTATGTCCGCATCATTGAAAAAGAAGAAAAACAAACAAAAAAGCAAAGCAATAGTCGCCCCCACCGAACCCTGCTAGCAGTTAGCGGCTCGCTAGTTGCTAACGTTGCAATTGGCGGCAAACGTATCGCTCGATCGCCTTTTATTTTGAAGTGAGCCTGTGCGTTGCCGGCGTGCTACGTTTTGAGTCCGCTTATTTGAATTAGAGGAAATCTGCGCGACACAATTCCGCGTGGTACCTTTGCTAGCTTCCAGGGTCGTCTGTTAGTCCCGCGTTGTCCACAAAGTCTTCCTCCTCCACTTTTCATGTTACGTCTGTGCATTAAAATAAAAAAAAACAGGATGAGAAAGTCAACAAACGAGAGACAACATACAAAGTTCAACAGGCCTGGATTAAAATCACATCGCCCTTTTGAATTTGGCGGAAGCGTGACACAATAAGTCGTCGTAATTGCTTGGAAAAGCAGCGCGCTCCCGTTGTTATTCCCAAACTGCGCTGAACCGAGCATCCTGCGGCGACGTTTTGCGCTGAAGGTGCTTGGGTGGCAAAAGCATCTCACAAAATGTCGAGCGTGCTTTGCCGCCCTTACCGGCCCGTGCTAACGTGACAGCTTCCCTTTTGCATGCGATGAACAAGCCCGGTGAGCCGATACCGCTCCATTTGCAGTATTTTCTTCCCTGTGACGATGGCAATGCAGCACGCCCCCCCACTGTTATTCTTCGCCGGGTAACCAAAGGCCATGGAGAAAGATGTACGCCGTGCGCATCTCGGCGTTGACGGGCTGATGAAAGCGATGGCTTTGACGACTGTATTTGTCAAGGATAGAGACGAGGGGGGGGGGGGGGGGGGAGGTGTGTGATTT
>NW_017805500.1:617451-642066 GCF_001891065.2 Hippocampus comes | reverse complement strand
AAAAAAAAGGGGTGAATTTCGACTTGAAATGATCATTACGAGAGCGCATAAGAGAGACGTAGACGTCAAAAGTGCCATGTTTGAGGTGGGGGGGTTGTGTCATATTGACTTGCAGATCTTTCAGTACCTTCGAAAGCAATAATTCCAGCTGTAAAAGTGACAATTAATGGGATACTTGAAACTGCCTGCTATTAAAATGGTCCAATTAGTTCACACATTTGAATAAAACAAAAAAAAAGGACTGTATTACTCTTGAAGTGACTTTGACAATGACTCGGATCGTTCGAAACATTCTCCAATCTTCAGCTTTGATTTTGTCCCCCCCCACCCCTCGCCCTTTTTTTCGCTCGTTAACTTTCCAACTCCATCGGCATTGACAAATTCATTCTATCGCCAAAGCGGCGGCGGCTCTTTTTAACTTTGCAAACAGGCTTTTAAGCCCACTCAGCATCATTCTTTATTTGTTTATCTCCTTCTCCACAGAAGGCAGGCTGACACGGATCCAGACCCCCCAAAAATAGAGCTGCTCTCATCCCACTCCGATTACACACATCGGCGTCTGGTGCCAAAAGGATCTCTCGCACGCGCTCGCTCGCACACGCGAGCTTGGGAGGAACATTTTATATGAACGTTATGTACAGCCAGTGAAAGAATAACACAAGGAGATTGCAACACAAGAACTCCTTGGCGAACAACTTTCTCGGAGGTCATACGCGCGGTTTAATTGTATAAAAAATGCATCACGAAAAACGAACAAAGCGCACGTGAGGTATGAACTCATTCAGTACCAGCCAATTCTAGACCAAGTCTGAAAAGACGTTTAAAAACGTCGTTGGGAGTGAATGAGTTCAGTAGTCGACATTCTACATTGTCGTGTTTGTGACTTTTGAGTGGGTATGACTTGAAAAAGGCGGGGCCTGGATCGGTGAGTGACGTGGACGCCAGCGTTCAAGTGTGTCGTTTGGAGTTTTGGCGTCGAACTCTTGACATTAAAAATGCCCTCCTCAATTGAAAAAATGTCACAAGGGAATTTTGGTCCCGGTAAATGGCGGCGGGGAACGCGGGGCGGGCCCCCCCCCCCCACCGCCCGGCCATCGTTTCTGCCGCGCGAGGTCAACGGGGGTTAAAACGCGGTCGTTACGGGGCATTATGCACTCCGGCGGCTCAAAGACACAATCGGATGTGAGGCATCGCGTTCGCCCGCGGGGGGGCTTCTATGAAGCTCACATCATCGCGCATGTGGGTCAAACATCCAGTCGTCACGTCAAACGACCGCGTCGGTATTTTATGATGATTGGAATGTTGGCTTTCCGCTCCTGGCAAGAGAGGCCCGTAAGCAAGCTTGCTAAATGTGTTATGAAATAGGCTGCCGATGTAAATTATTGAAAAAAAGGTTTGGAATAGATTTTGCCCCCAAAATAGTCATGCAAATTTGGGGGTGTACTCGTGTTATTCTTAAAACAACAAAAATCCATCAATAATCATCTTTTGCGAAAGGACAAAGTGGCGCCACAGTTCTCATCAATCCCATTTAGGCTTTTTTGTGAAACCGAGGAGTTGCGCGTATCCATTATTAAACAGCGTGAAGCCAGATTTGTGGATAATTTACAATCTGCCTCGGAGCGAGCATTAAGCTCGGCGGTCGGTCCAGTTCCCGTTCGTGTGGCGCTAATGAAGGGAAAAAAATAAATAAATTCAGAAATGTCCATCTTGTGCTCTTGGATGCGCAAGTTCGACAACATGCTCGAAACAGGAGCGGCGGAAGGAGATTTCTCCTCACGTATATTCGAAGTGACACACAAAAGCATATTATGCATCCACACACACACACACACACACACACACACACACACACACACACACACACACACACACACACACACACACGAGACCGCTCATGTGTGGTGTACCATCTGTGTCGTGAACGGGGGAGTCTTTGCGTTCCGCCTCCCCCGAGGTTTGGCTTCTCATGTCCTCGCGTACGCTAGTTATGTTCGACGCCTTCTTCTTCATCGGCGACGACATGAAGGCGCGTCCTCCGTGCGCCTGAAGTGTCTTTGCGCAGTACCCCCGCCCGCACCCGCGCGCGAGTGAATTTCATCTCGACCTGTAGCGAGCGTGCTTCTGCGCCGAGTATTAAAGTGAAGTACTGTGCCTACATTGTCAGGAGGGCTCTATGCCGAGAGTGAATAAAGAGCTTTTTTTTTTTTTTTTATTTCTTTGCCGCTGCGTCACGCGGTCCTTCAGGATCAATTCAAAAACATGACGCAAAGAAGGGAGCGCTTGGAATAAGGAAACGTTTTCCGGGGTATTTTTTTTTTCAGCAAATCCAGCAGAGGTTGGAGATAATGTGTCGGCTGGACGGGGAATTCATCGACAAATGGCAATTTTCACGGCGGCCATGTTGGCGAGTCAACGCGGGTTTAGCGCCAGCGTATTTGAAACCGTTATTCATGACCACGTTCCACTGAGGTGGGAAAGGACACGAGACGGCGCGGGGCCCAGAAAGAAGTTAGTAAATGACGCCGGCGTTTGGCTGCTGTGGAAAATAAGGAGCCTTCGGGGGGGGGCGCCAATCGGGGAAAGGCAGCCAAATATTTTGGCGGCCCATTCAGGTCTGCCGATACCACGCGAGACTCCTTGGGCTGCTATAAATATGCAAAGTAAACACATTTGATGGAACCTAATAAAATGTCATTCCAAGCGAGCGGCAAGTCGCGGCGATCTGTTCGTGTGAGCCGGGAAGCGGCGGCGTGAACTGGACTGACCCCCCGCTTGCAACATCGCATCCATTTAAAGATGAAATCTGGGATGAAATTTGAACGTTCACACAACTCTCCGGACTCAGCTCGCTTCCTGTTTGATGTTGAGGGCTTACAGGAAGTTGCGTATGCGCGGCGGGTACGAGGCTCGCCCGGTCATGGGGGAGGGGTCATTCAAAGGGCAGATGTAATTATAAGTGCGAATACGTTACTATCCCTTCACAAAGACGGTATCATTTACTGAAAATATATCTATTGGCTGGAAAGCAATAAGAGTGTTAAGCTTTGGCACCATCTTATGGCGCCAAGGAACTCTATTGAAGTGAGTTGGGGAGATTTTTTTCGACAAAAGGAGTGCTTTGCCGCCACTTTATTGCATTTTGATGCCAAGGAACTATGTTGATACAAGTTGAGGTGCTTCATTTCAACAAAAGTAACGCTTTAGCGGCAAATTGTGGCATTTCAGGTGCCAAAGAACTCTGTTGAGGCGGGCTGAGGAGCTTCATTTTGAGAAAAAGAGTGCTTTGCCGCCCAAGTTGAGGCATCTTGGTGCCAATGATCTCTTTTTGAAGTGAGCAAAAGGAGCATTGTTTTGACAAAAGTCGCGCTTTGAGGCCTAATTGTGACAGAAGGTGACACGAACCGACGCTCGTGTGAGTTGAGGAGCTTCCTTTTGACAAACGACATGCTTTGCCACCTAATGGTTTGACCAGTCTTTTTTTTTTTTTTTTTTGCACAGTATCCTCAGTTTTGGAGCACCACATTTAAAATATTTTCTCTGTAGAGAGCTGTCACTAAGATGAATGGCTAAGCAACAGAGATGAGGATCCACCGATGCCGCATTTAAAAAAAAAAAAAAACATACCGGATGCAGTTTAAAAAGGCGTCCCGGGCAGGAAATAGAAATCTGATCATCCCTAATGCCTCTCTGGACGCACTCCCCAGGCAATATCTTACCCTTGTTCGAGCACACTGCCGATGAATTTTCCGTCAGCTGAATCTCCAGAGGAATGGGGACGGACACTCTCCCAGATGGCGAGGTGTTGGCTCCTGCTGGGGGCGACTGTTGTACCCACCCGAGCTCTGACATTCCTTCAATCAGCGAAAATGAAGCACTTCACGAGGACGGAGTAAAAACACCACTCGGGAGATGTCACGGTCAAAGGAAAGGGTTACTTACTCTCATTAGATAGATGAAACGTGAGGGATTAACATTTCGTATCTCAGATCTCGCTGACGTTTCCCGTGGGGGACTTCCTACAACTGCGGCCCAACAATCATGGGGTAGATTGCAGGACTGCAATTTTTTCGACACTGTTTTTGTGCACCAAGAATCAAATGGCACCAATGTCAACCGGTGTTTTTTTCCTAATATTAAACAGCACAAACGTATTTCCAGGTTCTGCATCACACCTTCGTAAAAAGCACGTTATACTGTCCGCTTTGTTTATGCCACGCATATGCCGTAATTGTGAGAACATATTCAAAAAAACGGAGGCCATACGTGAAGGAAAACCAAATTGAGAAGGCAGAACGGAAAGGCAGGTGGGGGGGGGGGGAAGCCTACCTTACGTCATCCAATGGTGTCGGTGCTTTCAGACGGATATGGATGAGCCCAGTATCTGGCTGCGGGTACTTCATGGGCTGGTCGAGGCAACTTTTCGAGGCAACCGTGGTCCCACAGCACCATCTGGTGATTGCAGAGGGGAAATAAAATGTTCAAGCTTTTGGTTAGAGGTGGAGCCTCGACTGTAGGCAATTTAGACAGCGTGAGAGGGAATGGAACTTTTTTTTCCCCCCCTCCAGTTAGCGCTCAAAGCAACAAGGGACTCAATTACTGAAAACGGGACAGATTTCATTTCTATTTTGGTTTACTGACATTTCCCGTTTCCAAGCGCTCCCTTCAAGCACTTGGGAATTGATGAGGACGCATCGATCAAGGAACCCTGAAAAAGGTTGGAGCTTAGGCGCAAACGTGGGAACGTTCCTGAAGCGATCGACTGGGCCAAAAGACGCGTCACTGTCCCTGGAGTGGCTAAGACAAAAAAATAATAATAATCAATGTTTATGTCACCCAATGGATGGCACACACAAAAGACTGTAAAGAGACAAAGTCCATTTCGCCTAAGATAATATTGAGCCTTTTTACCAGCTGCTCCTCCGCGCGCTCGCAGCAGTCTTCTCCTTTGTCGCAATGACGGCCAAATCTTTTCTTCTTTGCCTGCTTCCTATGGAAATGGAAATCAAAGTGCTTATTTTTTGGCAGCCTGATAAGAAGGTAATCGAGTCGACAATTGGAACAATTCCATTCGCCAATGGTATTCCGCTGGCCCGTTGTTGTTGTTGTTTTCCTGAACAGCGTGTGCAGGAATGAGCATGTTATCTTTTTGCGTCTCCTCCAGAATAAAAAACTCGGCGAGAAAATCCTTAAGACGGGGGTCAGTGGAGATGACATTGCAGGAATCGGATAGCAGGGCCGCAGTGGGAGTTTCGTGGCTCAAAGCGGCATGCTGTGTTGCTGTTACAAGCTACCGGGTAGCGATACCTCGCGTACTTTGGACATCGAAAATTTCATTGAACAAAATGACAGAAAATTGCCCACCGAGAGCCTTTTTCTGTCGCGCATGATCATTCGCCAATAAAACCGCCCCGGGTATAAACGCCGAGGAAGACATACTCGATGTTCAAATATTTTTGCCTTAAGTATCGGTGCTTAGTATCGGCTGCATTCATGAATAATTGATCGCTGAAAATAAGACCTGTCCCAATCCGAATATTGATATCTGTAATCGGTACTTGCACATCGCGAAAAGAAATCAGCATGATGTGATTTACAACCACGAAGCAATGATCAAGAGAGAAAACAAGAAATTAGCCTGCACTTGCAGCACGCACGTATCCCCACGAGGAAATGTCATGTGACCACATTCGGCTCTCGCAAGAAGGAACGTTCCCAAAGGGGGGTGCGCGCGCCGTCTTATAATTGGCGACAGCCTTCAAATGTGGACTCCTACCGAATGCCGTTTCTTTCCTTATTAAGACAGCGAAGGGAAACCCGCTCGGAGATCCACGGCCAGTCACCGGCTTTGATCGACTTTGCCCCTAATGGGAGATTCAATTCCACTCCTCCTTTTTCTTGCTTTACCCCACGGACTCCCAACACTCCAAATGAGAGGAATTACGATTTGAAATGTGTCTAAAACGAGGCAGGAGTCAGACAAAATGACCGAAAATGATCAGCAGCAATCACCTGGCAAAGGACCGACGGGGCACTCACTGGCCACGACATTAGGTACACCCGCATTTTCCAGACTGCTGGCTCATCTGGGTCAGACAAACAGCCCCGTCGCACTCGAAATCACGCCGAGGGACAATGCAGAGCAGTGGTTCGACGTGAAGCTCCTCAACTCATCTCGACACGGCTCCTTGCAAGGTGAAAATCGATCGAAAAAGCGAACAAAATAACTCACCGCGAGGCTGTAGAGCGCTGCAGACGTCGCGTCCCTCGTCTCATCCGTCCCGTGGATTGCGCCAGCGTGCCTAACGAAGCACTTAGTCGGAATGTAAACAAAACAGTTGAAACCCGGAAAGCGCTCGGGCTTGAAGAGGATGCACAACCTTCAACCCATTTGCGCGCCGTAACACCACTTGTGCCCCCCATAAACGGCATCGTTGTTAAGTCAGTCTGCCACCCGTACAAATGACAATAAATGCTTTGCAACGCGGGCAAATAAAATATAATGGAGCATATTAGCCATCTTGCCGGGAAGTAGTTCAGTGCGGCGCGATAAAACGGCTCACAATTAGAGAGCAAAAGACTGTTTGCACCGACGAAACGTGCACGCAGAGCGCTTATTAAAAGTAAGAGGGGAAAGTCGAATCGGTACGAACCGGCCGCAATCGGTGTGCAGTTGCAGCAGGAAGTGCGGGATATGATCACACCTTGTCAAATTGTTGCAATTTTTGGGGGTAAAATATATTAAAATGCGCCGAGGTCTTTTTTTTTTTTTTTTTAAACGCAGTGTAACACCAATGTGATTTTTTTTTTTTCATTTGTTAAAAAATATATAAATTCCACCCGAAAGCTGTTGATACTTTTGGTGAATAGTGTATAACTGAATTGTCCATTTTTTTTTTTCGTTTTAATTTCGAAACAATCCACCGCTGACGTCCTCTGACCTTTCCCTTTCCCGCAAGCAATTTACTCACCCTTTTCACGTCTTTACCGTCACCCGTGATCTTTTCCTGCCATTTAGCTCGCATTTACCTGTCAGCTGCGTCCATTAGGGGGCCGACCTGACCCCTATTTGGCATGCCGGGAACATCCGGACCCCTATCGTTCGCTATCAAGACTGAAGTATGTGTAAGCGTATGCATCACAATGTCAAAGCAACGCATGCATAAAGGAGGAAATTATAAGACGGCAACACTTTACTCGACCATTGCAAACACTGAACATGTCAAAACTATGACATGCAAACATTATTGTAGAGTGGAATGAATGGAAACTCCATTTGTCCTCTCACGCCTGTAATAAAACATTGACAAATAAAAACATGCACTACCATTATATCGAGGTGAAAAATACAACAGTTTATGCACCAGAATGAATTCATTGCGCGGTTCTTTCTGGTGTGCTTTGGCCACAAATATGACAAGGAGAAGGTCACAGCTTTTAAGTTACAATTAAGTGCAGTTAATTTTTGCAAATAAAAAAAATAGACGAGTATTGTGTGGACACTTTTATTCCGTGCTAGATCGATGTTAGTTTTGTGAGCCCGTCTTTGGTGCTTTGCGCTGAGCGCTTGCAGTAACTTAGTAACAAAACGATGTGGTTGTTTTGAAAACATTTGTAATTTGTGTCATTTGTTTGTTTAGTTTGACACTCAACTTCAAATGAGTGCCCCGCACTCCTACAAGTGCTGTGCTGTGTATTTTCCAAAAATAATCTTTTAGTACGCGGCTGTACTCCAATTTAGGTTCCAAGACAAAGTCTTGTGAAAGTTAAGTGCTTGTAAAACCTGCTTTAGTGAAGAAAAATGGTTATTTAAGTCGAGCTTTTCGGCCCGAGTGAAAAGAACAAATCCATGAAGCAAGAGACATCAAGTGGACTCGTTGCCTTGGCTCTTGTTCGCCACATAAGTGCATTCTGACGAAAAGAGAAACATTCATTTGCATTGACAGATAGATCGATAGACATTTGAAAAATTAAGCCATATAAAAACATTAATAGTTGGATGTGCTCCTCACCGAGTAGGCCTTCGACAGCGTTGCTGTTCGTGATCGTCATTGTGATCGACAGTCGCCATAACGGCAACCCCAGCCGGAGACCTAACATCACGTTTTATGATTTGAGTTTTATGCAAAATTGGTAATATTGTATCTTACGCTTGAAAGAGGCGACTGGAAGCATCGTGAGGGAACGAACAGCCTGGCGTGGAAATGTTTGGTTAAAGCTGTCAGCTGGGGTAGACCACCCAGGAAGGCAGTGCAGCGACTACAGGTGGACAAAAGCGGAACTGCAGGCAGACGCCGCAATTTTCGTCATCACAATCGTTCGAAAAAATATTTGGACTCTTATTTTTCTTGTTCTTGTTGTTGTTGTACAGTAGCTCCAGAAGTAATAGTAGTAGTAGCAGCAGTAAATTATATAACAATAGTTTTAATTTATTCGTGCCTCTTTCACTGAATTAAATAAAAATATATATTTTAACTCGTATTTTTTCGTTTTTTTTTTTTTTATTATTCTATCATAACAATAATGTAGTAATGTTTAAAAAAAATCAAATGAAATGTGTACATTTTCATTTCATTGGTTCAAGGAGTCAACACAAAAAATATGTCAACAACTTTGTGTGTGGACCGAAAAAAAAGGGCCGATTCGGAATCATTGGAAAAAATGAATCAGGAAAAATGTACTTGCATCTCTGATGAAAAAAAAAAACTTGGTGACCAGTGTTGCCTTTGAAAAGAATATCAAATTTAAATTAAATACCCAGAAATTTTATTGATTGACATTTCATCACTTTCAGGCTTTATTTGCATATTTACTGTCCTACAATTGACAGGTGAGTGCATCCTTATAGAAAAAAAATGGATGAATGGAAGTATGCAGCATTAAATTTTGCTTTTTTTGGCCTGAGTGGGTTATGATCTCTTCTCCTCCTGTGGTCCAAATCAAAGACATCTCTCAGAATCTTCTGTGCGCCGACAGCCGCACCTCCAATCAATGTGCATTTCTCCCTATTTTTAACAGCACTTCCATCCACCTTTTTTTTTAACTCTTCTCCCTTCTCTTCCTCAATCAGGCCACAGGTTTCAGAAGGTCAGTCCAAGATAAGTGCAATTCGCATCCGTCTGGCAGCTTGCTCGCCCCGCAGATTGCTTCGGCCCGCAGTCACGCCTGTGGACAATTCACCTCTCACCCGGGCTTTTGTCTTCAATCTGCCTTTCAAAAAAGGTCGACTTCAATCCCATTGTGAGTGTCACCAACCTGCTGGGAGATCAAATGAACCTTTGCGGAGGTTGTCAAAACGTTAAAATGTGCGCAACGAGACTGTGAAATTAATATGCAGAAAGTATTCGACTTCAAAGTTAAATATAACTGAACTGTACTTAACGAATGTACTGAACTGAATTCAATACTTTCATGCACCCTGTAACCTGATAACATAGTAAGCTGTCCACTGCAGTAACCGCTGTCCCCGAAAGGGTGAAAAAAATGTTTAAGTTTGAACATTTAATAAAGTGATTCAACAATGTTAACAAGTCGCAGAATCTGCAGGGCCCTAAGACAGACCCATGCATGCACGCCACGTCGTTTCCTTGGCAACCTCCGCCTGCCGAGGGAAAACAAAAAGGAAATCGGAATGACTTTTTCACAAAAGCACCCTCTCTTTTCTCAACGGTTGCACTCTCATTACGTGAGCGAACACGCCAACGATGAGTCAACAGTTAGATCCTCTTTGCCGCCACCTCCCGTTTGGCTGATGTCACGTTCCCAAATAAACGACTCACTTGGCCTTCACCTCATTTGCCGCACGGTAAGCCGTCGCACATTACACAAGTAAGCGTTCCCCCTCCTGAATTGTACCTAACAAATGAGTTTAAATAAGGCCGTTTAGGTGTAAGTGCGGCACTTCATCACTTCCCAGCGCAATCATTACCGAGGCCCGACGCACAAGTGGCCGGCTCGCTGAATTATGCATGTTTGTTTGTTGCTTTCATTACGCCAGCAGGCGTCTGAGGCGGAATAATGGAGGATTTCCGAGCGTTATTATGTGGCGCTTCCTCATACTTTCCGCTTAGAGGGATGATGAGCACTTTGGGGGCCTCTTGGCGCAGCACTGAGCTCCATCGACACGCATCGCTGAAACAAGCTTCGTTTTCTTAGTTCTGCCCCGTGAGCCGTCACTTGTACTCATGTGCCGTTTGGGATCCAGGTGCAGTGAACAGGAAGTCCTATTAAAAAAAAAAAAAAAAAAAAGACGTGATGATACATCCAAGAACCCAAGTTACACTCACTCCACATTTCTTGGGCAATAAAGGCCCAAAAAACGCTATTCATCGCTCACACATGCAAATGAAAAAGTTTCATAAGATTCGGGGGTGGGTGTGTGAACATTTTTTGGAGTGAGAGGTTATTTTTATTTTTTGTTAGTGTGAAAAGTATGAGAGATGTTTTGAGTATTTTGTTGCTCTATCATTATTTATTAATTTTTTTTTTTTTGGGGGGGTTAGGTTAAAAAAAAAAAAAAAACAACATGAAATGCAAGTTGAAATTATTCCATGACCAAGTCCGTACCTCAAAATATATTCCCCCATTGAAATAAATAGAAACGCTATTAACCAGTTGCAGCCTGGACATATATCAAGAGAGGTAGTCGTTCCCTGCAGATGATAAAGAATATATGCTTGCGAGTATTGTTATCATGGTAGTCCTTCGAAAGGTCGAAGATGACACGTCAGTGTTGGTGTTGGTGTTTGCGCATATGAGCTTGCAGCCCAAATGTGGATGCGCAGCTCTTGCCGCAGAGCTGACAGGATACAGCAGTGTTGGGATTAAGCACTCTGTTTTTCCGGGCCAGCCTTTTGTCATCCAGGCTCTGTAGCCGGTTTCTTTCAAACTGTTTTGTGCCTTTGCGAATGGATGCCCTCCAGGCCGGTCTGTCCTGGGATAGGGTTTGCCATTGGTCAACTGGGATGCCGTAGGCCTTGAGGGTTGACTTTAGAACGTCTTTATAACGCTTCCTCTGCCCCCCTGTATGCCGTTTCCCAGTTGACAGCTCAGCATGGAACAGTTGTTTAGGGAGTCTGCTGTCATCCATGCGAGTGACGTGGCCTGACCAGCGAAGCTGTGACTGGTTCAGCATGGCTTCGATGCCAGTGGTCTCAGCCCTCCGAAGGACCTCCTGGTTGGGTATCTGGTCCTTCCAGTCAATGCGGAGAAGTTTGCGAAGGCAGCGCAGGTGGAAATGATCCAGCTTCTTGATGTGCCGCCTGTAACAAGTCCATGTCTCGCAGCCGTACAGCAGAGACGGCAGCACCACGGCACGGTAAACCTTCAACTTGGTCTTGATCGAGATGCCCCGTTCATGCCATATTCGTGTGTGGAGACGCCCAAACGCCTGACTTGCTCGCGAAATGCGACACAGAACCTCGTCATCAATGTTGGCTGCAGAGTTTATGCAGCTGCCCAGGTACTTGAAGGTGTCTACATTTTTCAGCACATTGCCGTCCATGGAGATGTTGGCAGGAGGCCGAGCAGTGTTTGGGGCGAGCTGCCGAAGAACCTCCGTCTTCTCGATGCTCACTGTTAGCCCAAAAGACTTAGCTGCAGTGGCAAAACAGTCAGCAAGCTGTTGCAGGTCTTCCTCAGAGTGAGCTGCCAGTGCACAATCATCTGCAAAGAGGAAGTCGCGAACAATGGCACGGGTCACTTTCGTGTGGGATTTTAGGCGACGAAGGTTGAAGAAATCGCCATCCATGCGATAATGGATCTTGACTCCTGCTGTTGTTTGAGAGAGCGCTGCAGAGAGCATCTGGGCAAAGAGGAGACTGAACAGCGTTGGGGCAAGCACACATCCTTGCTTCACCCCGTTTGACACTGGAAAAGGGTCAGATGTATCGCCATTTTCAATGACCCTGCCAAGCATACCATCATGGAAGGCGCGGACAATCGCTACAAAACGAGGTGGGCATCCGAGTCTGCTGAGTATTGCCCAGAGTGCAGTCCGGTTTACTGTGTCAAATGCCTTGGTGAGATCGATGAAGAGCAGGTGGAGATCTTGGTGCTGCTCGACACATTTTTCCTGTAGCTGCCTGACAGCAAAGACCATATCTACCGTGCCTCTCAGCTTTCTGAAGCCACACTTTTGGGGGGGTTAGGGTAAAAAAAAAAAAAAAAAACAACATGAAATGCAAGTTGAAATTATTCCATGACCAAGTCCGTACCTCAAAATATATTCCCCCATTGAAATAAATAGAAACGCTATTAACCAGTTGCAGCCTGGACATATATCAAGAGAGGTGGTCGTTCCCTGCAGATGATAAAGAATATATGCTTGCGAGTATTGTTATATTATCTGTATAATCTACAAAATGACAAGGTTAAGAAGACAAAAAAAGAGGGTTGGGGGGAGGGGGGGTCAATTTTGCCAAAACATGCACTTGCATATTCTCCCATAATCTATATCCGTCATAGCGAAACATGAATAGTCAACTCCCTGGCTTGTCCTGAGTCGTGGGCGTGTGTCAGCGTGGGGTCGTGCGGCGCATGCAGGTGCTGGCTCGGCAGCTCGTTACGGACCACTGGGGGGTCCCGGCGCTTCCTCCTGTGAGCAAGAAGACGATGGCGGGCAGGCGCTGGGATGGAGGGGCTAACAGCGGGCCTCCGGAGTCCTGCTGGGAATTCTGCCAACTGCCTGACAAGTCGGCAAGCACCAAGCCATGCGCATCTGTCAGACCGAAGCGGCTTTTCTCATCAAGCTGCGTAGTTGACTTTTAAAATACGCTTCGTGCAGAATCTAATGACACACAATGCGAGAGCGAAAAGCTTTCCGTTAACCAACGCCTGTATAAAATGCAAAAATACATTTATTCACATACTTCAATAAATCATTCACACACACACACACACACACACACACACACACACACACACACACACACACACACACACACACAGTCTTTTCTTTTGGGGCGGGGGCTGATTTAAACGAGATCGAAGGCCTTTTCTATGCTATACTGCCACCTGCTGACCGTTATTGGAATTGTTTCTTGATTGCATGCGACATAACTCACATGCGCGTGTGTATAAGTGATCTGAAAGGCAGGATATGAGAGCCGTTTCCATCTGGTGAAGAGCAAAACACATCAGGAGACGATTTTGGACATTTGTCTACTTCGTACGAGCGTTTAGAAAGAGCCACGAGATAAGTGATGATATAAGACTAACCAGGGAACACTTTAGCCATCTCACAATCGGGCCTTTCATTAGTCATGCCGCATACGCTCTCTTTGCTGACGTTGCGGTAAATAAGATCCTCCAGGAGGATAATTCGACCACCTTAAAAAAAACAACACGCCGCCGTGGCGTATCAGTGCCGTGAGCTGCGATTGTGTCTCATTCAGCCTCATCGGCAGAGGCGACATAGTGCAGAGTCTTTAACTAATGATCTCCGAAAACAATAGATGTCATGCAGAGAAGGAGCTGCGAGATGGAAATATGCCTGCTGCCGCACTGCGTTTCGATTTTTGGAGAGCTGGAGGGCTGATTGTTGGCAATATAGAAATACGATTTTTTCCCCCCTCACCCTTATTAGTATGTGATTTATTTTCCAGTCAGGATTGCACACAGAATAGAGATTCCTCTGGTAGTTACTGTTAGTTGAGCGAGCATTGAATATAAAGGATCGCAGTAAAAACTTTTGAAATGGTGCCGTGACCCGGATCAGGGCCGAGTTGATGACGAACCCAAGTGGACCAAAATAATAATTGTACGTCACATGCATATTTCGTATGGTGTTGTTTTCAATGCAGCACCTTTACAGACGCGAAGAACAATAAAGAACACGAGTTGCTCAAAAAGCGTCGTATTTTTAAACATCCAGCCATTATCCTTAGGAGCGCACTTTTGTGTCATTTTGCTTAATTTGTCAAACGCGAACAAAATTTCCCAACCCGCGCCACCCAAAAAAAAAAAAAAAGATCACCTACATTAAAAAAACAGCAGATGGCAGCATCCTCAAATTAACCGGAAGGCCTTTCCATGGACAGTCCGGAACAAATGGCAGCTTGCTGACGTCCTGCCAATAGCAACAAAAATGTATTTTCCAAGTTTTTAAGGTCAAGTGTGAGGACACCAGGAGCAGATAAATATGTTCAGCGATTAAAATTTAATGCGCGGACTGGATTCAGACGAACCACGTCACTCCGATTTCTGCATATGACGTCGTCTCTGGCACGTCTTCAAACTCTGACGTGTCCCCGGCGTGCGCGTGCACCCGTGCGTGTAATTACAATTAAACAAACGAATTAAATGAAACCACCACGGCTCTGGTGTGTTCTTTTTTTTTTTTTTTCTCACCGACAACACGCCCCAGTAAACTCGAGATTTCGCTCCGTGTTAATCCCTGCTGTGCACATGTGCACTCATTCCTGGATTTTTACCTCTGTGCGCGTGTGTGTGCCCTTGAGGCCCCACCCCAGTGTGTGTGTGTTTGTGTGTGGATGTGAGTGTGTGTCAGCCTTTGCGTGTTTTTATGCATGAGCACATCAGTGGGAGACACACGACAAGAAGTGGGCCTCACACACACAACCCCCCCCTCCCTCCACACACACACACACACACACACTAGACATGATAATCACACGTGAGAGGTTGCCCTGTTGCCCCTTTACTTACTCTGGAGGTATTTCAAGGTCGAATGGATTCTTCAGCCGAGGCGTTTTTGTGTTCTTGCAAGATGTGACCCATGGAGGACTGTAACTTTCTTTAAATCCACAGTGGGATGAAGGCCAACTGAAGTTATTGGCTGAAGGGGAGTGAAAATGATGTGAAAGTTGGCTGAGCACACGCTGCTGAGATGACTTACTTGAAGTAGAAGGTCAGCTGCAAGGAGGTGTCCACTTCCATCCCCTATGGAGGAGATGCAGTCACATTTTCCCCCCCCCCTCATAATCTCAACGTGAATGGATCATTTTAGAGCACCTCAGATGGAATGGGTTCATTTATTTTAGTCCGGAAAGTCTCTTGTTTTATTGACACACACATTGCTACAGTAATATTAGTTGTGCTTCGCAGAGGATAAAGAATATATGCCGGTGAGCATCACTGTATTATCTCCATTGTCTCCGTGTCTTGCTTCACTGTTTTGTGTCCAAATATACGTTGCTGAAAGGGTTACAACACAGAGGCAACGGTGCTATTTATTAGCGTGTGCTATTCATTAGCGCGTCTCTGTGAATGTGCATTGTTTAAGCGAGCAGACAATGTTTAGGTATATGTTGATATTGTAAATGGTTTTCTTTGTACTGCAGATTGGAAATAAGAAAAAAAAAATCAATAAAGCGAAGTTAGACTTTTTGAGTGGCTCAGGTGTACCTCATGTGGCATCTAAATATCAAATTCCGTCACTTTTTGAGCTATCACAGCGCCTCCTGTGCGTGACAGGGAGAAACCGATGGCATTTATTTTATTTTTTTTCAGCATTTTTACCAAAGCGGGCGTGGCTGCCATGTCTGCCTGAGGCAGCGGGCGGAAAAGGGGGGGGGGGGGGGGGGGTCTCGCTCTGCAGCCGGGGTCCGCCCGGGGGGGTGGCTTGTGGATGCTGCATTGATGGATGAAGAGTGACAGATCGGGGTTAGCCGCCAGGGGAGTCCATTTTCTTTGCAATGCGCGCTGAGATACAGCAAGAAGAGAGGAAGGCGTGAAGAGAAGAGAACCCCTCCTCCTCCTCTTCCTCACTCTCTCTCTCTCACCCCCCCTCGCTCTCCACTCCGGTGCATCAGTGAGCTTCAGGCGGCTCCACGCCGCATTGCCGCCGCTCCATCCCACTCAAGTCACACACGGGGACGAAAACAGTGGACGCTGGATATCCATGGATATGCAACACATTCCCTCCTCTTCCTTCCGATGAGAAGGCGCTCTCCCGCCCACACCGCCCCGGTGGATGATGAACGCAGATGCGGCGCGGCCACACGTTTGGATGGAACCCACAAGTTTTGCACCCTCATGAATGCGACGATTTATTTGTGTATTTCTTGACCGAAACGGCGATTCTCCCGCACTGTCTCCAACATGGCTGTTGACTGAACGGAAGCGCGGCGGAGTACATGAAGGTGCACGATCTGGATTTCCGAGTCCGCAATCCCCCCGCACGATGCAGATCCTCTCACCCGGGATGTTATTTGTTTTATTCCTCCTCCGTGCGCATGTGTGTTTATCCACGAGAAACATCGGGCACGTAAAAGTGGACAGGAGCCCGCACCTTGCGAGGACTTCCAGCGGGTCACCCCGGGACATTCGGGAAAATAAAACCAGAGACCGTGCCACAGGTGAGTCCTCGGTGGAGTCTCGGGCAATCGTACGGGGGACCTTTAACTCCGTCGCGGGAGAAGCGAGGAGCTTCGCACGCAACGAGCGCGACTCGAATAGGACGGTGACATCCATGGAGGATGCGGTCTCACACTGGGACCCGCCGCGACACCGTAGTAAGAAGATAAAGTTGAATGGCGGGCTGAGTGGCGCGGGCACGCCGGCAGGTGGACGCCACAATGCGCCTAAGCCCTCCTCAATGCGAGGAGGGGGGCCCACGGAGGGAGATCGACACAGGAGGGGCACAAAAGAGGAGAAAGCTTGGAAGAGGGGGAAAAACCGCCTGAACAAAAGCTCCGGGGCTCTGGCTCAGCCTCACGCGTTGCCGTGGGAACCCATCCCCAAGCCGGTGGCCCTCACGGCCACCGACGCGCCCTTTGACCTCTTCACCAGGAGGCCCGAGCTCTTTACCTTCCGGGAGGAGAACCCCTGGGACGCCACGCCGATCACGCCGCCCGGCTCGCAGGACTTCGGCGACGAGATCAAGAACCCGTTCTACCCGGTGACCAGCGAGACGTACGGCGCTTACGCCATCACCTGCGTCTCCGGGGCGATTTTCCTGGTTGGCATCGCGGGCAACGTCGCCATCTTGTGCATCGTGTGCCAGAACTACTACATGAAGAGCATCTCCAATTCGCTGCTGGCGAACTTGGCCGTGTGGGATTTTGTGCTCATCTTGTTCTGCCTGCCCATGGTGGTCTTCCATGAGTTGACCAAGTCCTGGCTGCTGGGGGAGGTCACCTGCAGAGTGGTGCCCTATATGGAGGTAACGTGCATTCAGTCTTTCCACTGTCAGAAAAAAAAAAGTTGCTTGTCATGGCAGCAGAATCTTTAAGGGAACGCCGATTGTACCCCTGAAAGAGGGCAAATATTGGGACCTTTAGGGCTACTGTCTAGGTCAGGGAGGGGCAACTTTATACAAAAAAAAAAATTCCTCTGCCACACCTGAAAATTTTGAAGTTGCAATTACATAATTCACCACTAGTTGGCAGACATCACTCGCAGTTGAAGCACTTCCATCCGTTCGTCCCCACGGGAGAAGAAGAATGAAACCCGGGAAAGTATGCAAACATAGAATAAGAACCGTTGACATTTCGTTGAAAGTGAATCGAGTTGCCCATCCCTGGTCTACATGATTCCTACGACTGTTTATTTCTTTAAACTGAATTCCGTACATCCGTGGCCTCTTTCGACGGCCGTTCACATAAGCCTAGCGCTTGTTTGTACCCTTACATGTCAACAAAAGGCAACAGACATGCTCCCTTTGCCAGTTTCAACCATTTATGTCCCTTTTATAACGATAATCAGCATTTATTTGTGCGTCGGGGTTCGATTGTGTACGACTGTTTATTTCTTTAAACTGAATTCCGTACAACCGTGGCCTCTTTCGACGGCCATTCACATAAGCCCAGCGCTTGTTTGTCAACAAAAAGCAACAGACATGCTCCCTTTGCCAGTTTCAACCATTTATGTCCCTTTTATAACGATAATCAGCATTTATTTGTGCGTCGGGGTTCGATTGTGAACTAAACGTTCAACGAAGAAAATACTTTTTACTTTTAAAAACAACCATGGAACATTGGCTTCAAGTCTGTTAGCTCGATGCTAACACCATATAGGAAATGACATAGACCGGCTAATGACTAGCATCTATGCAGTGCTATAACGCTATACATGATACTTTTTTTTTTTGTATTGTCATACAACTGGTGCACCCAATCGGACTTTGAGGTGTTGGGTTTCCTGAACTGGTTTGAGCGAGATGCCTCGCCTGCCCCCGGAGACAAATACAGACCACGTTTTGACCCAAAACAAGAGATCATTGTCCCTTTCTCTTTATTGCTTGCCTCTACGGTACTCTTCACAAATGCATCAACATAATCATCACGTACATTTACTAGATTTGACCGACAGTATCAAACAATGCAGCAGGTGGTGCGATAACCCCTGACTGTAAGACAAGAAGAAAGTCACTGATGGAAAAAAAAACAACACGTTGCACAGCCACTGACATCTCATTACCAGATAATGATGCCTTCAGTGAACCTGGTTTTATTCGGCGTTCAATGGAGAAGCATGAGCAGAGATTTGGAATGCAGCCCGCCTGTATTATTTCAGATAAGCTGAGTTGTCATGCCGATGCCAGACAGTCGCGCACAGAGCAGCACATTTGTATGAGGGGGGGCCGTCAGGGGCAGCATTGAGGATTACCTCTCGTACACACTCGATTTCAGATAAGCTGAGTTGTCATGCCGATGCCAGAGCAGCACATTTGTATGAGGGGGGGGCCGTCAGGGGCAGCATTTAGGATTACCTCTCGTACGCACTCGTGAAATGCTCTCGAACAATACTGACTTTTTTTTTTGTTTGTTTTTTTTTTGGTACTTCAACAGCACACGACTGAAATGCACTCAGGCGCACTTGTGAAATGTTCATAAACACACAATGGAAAGGTGATTATAGTTCAAGAACACTAACAAAAACTAAAATGAAAAAAAAAAAATAGCTTGAACGAAATAAAATATACATTGCTGAAAAAAAATGAACTAAAACTACAGCTTTGGTTTATCAGTCTGATATTTGTAGCAAATATGTCCTTTTATTTCATCTTTAAGGGGTTCATTTGAAATCTATTTACTTTGGGATTGTCCGTGCGGAAGGAAGGTCAAATTATGAAATTCTTATTATATTTTTTACTCAACAATAAATCCATATCTTGGATAAAACTCAAACTAATACTAAAACCAACAACGCTGCACTAATTATTATTTTTAAATAAATAAAAATATTATTAAAAAAAAAAAAACAAGTCAAAAGAAAATAAAAACTTTATGAAAAATCCTAAAGTATTTTCACCCTGATTACATTATATCCCCAGTTATCAAAATATTTAATTTTACGCTACACTCAACAAATACTCCATATATTTGTGGGGGGAAAACTAAAACTAATACAAAAACTAATAACAGCCAAAGTAAAAAGCGCCTTTTTGAAAAATCAACACATTAAAAAAAAAAAAATTAAAATTCGATTGATTAAAAAATACATCGATAAATTCATAAACAAACTAAAATCTCTCTCAAAAAAAGTATTCCAACCGCAATAAACACTCCCAAAATCACTTTCGGCTTATCTACACTGTTGAAAACAAAAATCGCAGACGCATGACCTCTCACACACAATACTGAAATCTATTTGTATCACATACGCAAACGTATAAGGAACATACAAAAATACGTTTAGCTCAAAGCTAACGGGCTGCCATTTGAATTTCTGCCGTGTTGGGAGGAGACATGAAAGGCCCGAAAATAACAACCAGGACAGGAAGCATTTTGATCACCGCAGGGGACGACGGGCATTGTTTTGGCCCACTTTTAGCTATATTGACAAAATAAGCTCACGGTAACATAATAGCGAGGAAACTCCGATATCTGAACTAAACAGCACGCCATATGAGTTGGGACACATCAAACAAGCATTCGAAATGCGCCAAGGCACCGTTGTTTACAAGATTATAATTGAAATCAACGCCCCATGTCTCATTACCTTCCAACCGTGATGTCACACATGGTCACGCATTATTTTTCCAAGTGGGAGACTATTCCCTTTGGGTGACTGAAGGGAGGGTGGAGAGGAGCATCGCACACACATTTCTTTCCATCTGTCTTAATGCTAATTGTCGCTCATCAACACGGAACACAAATCGAACAAGTCCCTCAAGGCGTGCTGGCCTGCTAGCGGTTGGCCAAGTCTTGCTACGTAATCCACACAGCAACCACGTCCATCAACATCCACTGAATTGATTTTCCGTTCGGATTTTATGAAAGGTACACCGACACAAAAGCATTCGAAATCTTGAGATCATGCTGTTCTGCTGTTGTTGTATTGGAGTTTTGATTTATTATTATTATTATTATTATACTGCAGGCAAAAAAAAAAAAAAAAATAGCTTCGGCTCAGACGCGGTCAAGATGAACCGCTGTGCTGTGACGGCTATGAGACGTGTTTCTTTATCAACTGCCTCAAGGGTGATCGTCATCCTTGTACATGAGATAAGAGGCCACTGCGCTCGGAGTTCTTTGCTCATTCCCGCAGCCGACCAGGGTCGTCATTGATTTGGAGTTTTTGATTGTTATTAGTTTATCCTGTTTTCATTTTTTTAAATTTTATTTTTAATGTAATTTTTTTTTCTAATAATCAGTTAGTTTGAATTAGTTTGTGGAGTGGTTTTGCTCGGTTTTATTGGTTTTAATTTTTTGTCAAACATGCTCCATTTTAGATTTTATTAGTTTGAGGATTAGTTTTATTTTTTTATTTTATTTTTTTCCAGTTTAAAAAAAAATGTAGTTACAAAAATAAAAATGTACTTTCAGTGAGTTACGCAGTCTTTTTTTTTTAATTTTATTTTTTTCCAGTTTAAAAAAAAATGTAGTTACAAAAATAAAAATGTACTTTCAGTGAGTTACGCAGTCTTTTTTTTATTTTATTTTAATACCATAACAAAAAAATGGGTTAACTATTTGCAGCCACCGTGACACCTTGTGTTCGTAACACAACACAACTGCCATTGTCGGCAGGATTTGGAAGGAAAAAAAAAAGACATCAGATACATCCGCTGCCTTACGCCCAGATGTGTTTTACGCCTGTACGGTTGATTGACAAGGGTGCGGAGCGTGGTTTTCTTCTGCGTTGCATACGCGCAGAGGAAAACGTACGCAAAGTTTAGTGGGGCATGTTTATCCGGCAGATGGTTGGGATGGCCTTACCCTGCGCCGAATTGCCGCCCCACGGCGATTCTCCCCGCATCAGCTAACTGTGATTAGACAAAAGCCTCCGGGGGGAAACGCACACTCTGGATCGCACACACGGTGAGCAGAGTGTTGGAGGATTTGGTCGCACCCACCTCATTTTAGGCAGGGCGGCGACACGCTACGTCTGGCGCCATGCGCCCTCTCGCCATTGATTGCCTGTATCGGCTTAGCGACAAATTCCGACGACGTGGAAAAGTCGACGCTCAAGAAGACTGACATGCAGATTTTTTTTTTTTTTTCATATTCGAGGGAAATATGCCCCAGACTGTGATGTAATTTAATGGAGGAGGAATTTATTGTCCAGAAGAAAGTGCCTGGGAGATGTTATAAAACGCAGGGAGGGGCATCGCTAAATGGAGCTTTTTGATATTTGATCTCATGAGAGGCGCAACTCAGGCTCATTATTGTATTTCGCTTTGTTGCAGAAACCCTCCAGGCAATTCATATAAAAACATTATTAATACACAATCTTGAGCAGCTTTGCCCAGAATTGCGCGATGGTGTGTGGTTAAGAGGTTGAACAACTCAAGATTTTTTGGTTGTTGTTGACGAAAATCTGATGAGAGTTGTGGCCGAGTCGATAAATCGATGATGTCATTGATTTGTTTTCATCACGGTACAGTTCTTATGAATGTTGGACTAGCTGAGATCGGAATAGCCTAAGCTAGCGGAGCTAACCTTAATTCGAAACCGCAATGGTCTTATTTTTAACTGATTGGAAGACAAGATGTAAAAAATTAGCAATTACACAACTTGCAGTAGAGCTTTAAACGTCAGAGCCGACTAGTAAAGTTTAGTCGACTAATCAACTAATCGGTTTAAACCCTTCGGGCGAGGATTTTGCGGCCATAACTTCAATTTTGTGCCGGCTTGAGTCGAGTCGACCACGTTTGGGGCCGTGTTGCGCCTCTCTCGGAGTTCCTCCCACGCCTCGTCGCCCCCGACGCATCTCCAAATTTGGGTACACAAAGTAGACTAGATTTTAGACTCGGGAAAAGATGGTCTAACTCTGTTCGCAGGTTGATGTCAGTGCGTTTCATTTCGAAACATGTCACCCATCTTTTTTATCTAGTGACTAAAGCAGATGGAAAAACTGCAAAATATCGCAACCGAAAAGTGCTTTCAACAAACACAAGTAGCTCTTTCGTTTGGTCATGTGACGCCTCGACGGCAACACACACGAGCCAGTAAAATGAGTTTCGGCGCGTTTGCGTTCGCCCCCATTCATCAGCCGCTAACTCCCATTACCCGCTGACAGTGACAGCGGTCACATGGCCACCGCTGCTCGTTAGGAGCCAATTAATAACGCGCAGCCTTTGTGGCACCGTCGCACCGGACCTTGAATCAGGGAAGTTAATGACCTTTTTTATTAAATCAACGCACGCAGGGACACAACACCTGCTGCTCATATCAATGACGGCGGCGTGGAAAAAAAAAAAACATGTCTCCGCCCTATTCCGAGCCCCAAGGCTGATATTGTACAATACGGCATTCATTTCCTTTCGGGTCGGTTAATAACGGCCATTCCGACGTGTAAATTATACATGGACCAAAAGGACTGTTTAAATATGGATGTTATAATCGAGCCATTTCTCCAACCTGCAACGAACTTGAAACGGAACATCGGCGACACGTCGAGAGACCCTTTCCGCCCTTTCTTCCCCTTTCCCATTCTTCCGTCCCTGTTTTTCCCTGCCCCGTCTGCGTGAAATCCCATCCCCTGAACACGGCTTTGTCACGCCACCAGGCCTGACTTCTCGACTCATTTTTAAATCCCACCCCCCCATCCCCCGCCCCTTCTCCCGGGAGAACAAAGCTTGTTTGTGGTGCCTTCGCGCTCCGCCCCGTAGCACTGATCAAAAGCCGGCCGCTCCTCCACGGCGGCTTTGAAAAGACACTCGTCCAGTCATGAAATATTCACCGGGTATTTGCGCACGTTGCCGCAAGTGGGAACGAAGGTGTCGTGACGGGAGAAAATTGGGCGAACGCATATCAAACATGTTGGCGGATCCCAATATTTATATAATCCGGACATATATACATTGATAAAATGATCAAATAATCTTTGTGAAAAGGCGGAGAAGTGAATTTTGACCCGAAAGTGAATTTTGAGATTTTCTACAAACAAAGAATAAGAACGATTTACGACTGAGTTGCTTTAGAGCGCCCCGTCGTCAGCCGTGAGGGAACGCACATTGAAAGGCGGACTTGATCGTCAAGAGCGACCGACAGGAGCTCTGCACTGGTTCCGCTTTAGAGCGCCTTGTTGTCAGAAGGGATGTGATATGCGGAGTTTTTTTTATTTTTTTTTGATTTGCAGGCGGCATGTGGACCGTGGCTGGAATAAAAAAAGGAACAGGCAGTGCAGAGCTTCGCGCTGCCGCTTTAGAGCGCCTCGTTGTTGCAGGGCAGCCAAACAATGGCTTGAATATATTTTCATCCTTTGCGGAATATGAAGTAGCATCTGCGCACGTGTGTGTCGACACTGTATATATAATATATCCATCTCCGTCCAGGAAGTTTATGTTTCGAGAAAAGCAAAAGGCGAGGCTCACTGGGGCCATCTGGGATGCTGGCGGTCGTAATTAAATTTGATATGACGGGAGGCACTGCTGCTGCGGCGGCGGCGGCGGGGGTCGGGGTGATGGTGGGTTATTTGAGGAAACGATGCTTCATGTGGAACAAGAGGGCGAGGAAGTAAAAGTCATCGGGAGAAAAGCCAGACGGCGTGAAGAGGATGTTGGGAATAAGGGTGGGAGGGGCTTGGGGGGGCTGTTAGTGCCGCGGGCCAGTTCATGAGATGGTCGGTGCAAGCACACACACACATATACACGTACGTGTACACACTCCAGCTGCTGTCGGAATACTTTGGAGGGTGCCAAACTGGCTGTTAATCCAACAGATCCTTTTGCACGAGGAACAATCCTCGTTGTGAGCTTCTGTCGAGCGTCCGGCATCTTCGCCCAGGGGGGGTCTCTTTATTTAGCGCCTGTCGGCGGGTGTGGGAATCGGCGTTGTCTTTTAAAACTCTGCCAAGTGGAGATAAACGCGTCATGGGGGAGAGTCGGGCTCAGCGTGTCGCATTTGCTAATCGGCACTTCCTGTCCTTCCTACGACAGCGGACGGCTGATCGGGTTATCAGGTGACAGGGTGAAGGGAACGGTTAACGTGACGTTAATCCTCAGGCGTTTCTTTCTGCTCCTTTCAGGTGGCCTCACTGGGCGTGACCACCTTTACCCTTTGCGCGCTGTGCATCGACCGCTTCCGGGCGGCCACCAACGTGCAGATGTACTACGAGATGATCGAAAACTGCACGTCCACCACCGCCAAGTTGGCCGTCATCTGGATCGGTGCGCTCCTGCTGGCGCTGCCCGAGCTGCTCATCCGTCAACTGGTGGTGGAAGACGCCGAAATCCCCGACGAGCCTCCCGTGGAGCGCCGCGTC
>NW_017805500.1:583405-617183 GCF_001891065.2 Hippocampus comes | reverse complement strand
TGGTTGTTGTGCCTCCTGCTCCAGCCGCACGCCATCCTCCACCACGGCCAGTGACGATAACGAACACGAGTGCACCACCGAGCTGGAGCTGTCGCCGTTCAGCACCATTCGCCGGGAGCTGAGTAACTACACGCCGGCCGGATCTCACTGCTGAGCTGAAGATCCCGTTTGCCTTGGCCAGTCCCGATGATGGAGGGCACGGTTAGGCCTCCCGTTTCTCATTCGGTCCGCTAAGTGGAAGCGGTCATCATTTGCAGCCCCGATGGAAAAATGTCAGCCGTCACACGCCAATACAAAATGAAAAGCATGGAGAAGATGCAAACTGAAAATTGACGAAATTCGAAGTCAATTTTATAACGAGAGTTCTGATCAATTTTACTTGCATATTATTAGCAATTATCGATTCAATATTTCCATTGAATTTGAATTTCTCTTGATGAGCGTTTTTTGCTCACTCCAAAAATTCAAAAACGTTCATTGAATTTTATTTGACCTCAGGAGTAGTTTCTACGAATAATTGAGCACATTGCAATAAAGATTCAAATTTCCTCAGTGACTCAACTATTAAAATGAATTTCCTTTTTTTTTTTTTTTTTTTGTTCAAAAAACTGTTCAAATTTTTTTAAATAAATACCCCTCCGATTTTTTGATTTTTTTTTTCAGGGTGGAGTCAGAGCTGTCGACGTCACCAACTAGGCCACACCCTTTAAAGACACACAGACTTTTTTTTTTTTGCTGTTTCTTTTTTGTGTGAGTGTACAAATACATTTCAGATCTCTCGTTGCCAAGCAAACTTTTTTGGGGTTTTTGAAATGATGCCGGGCAACTACAGGGGTGACTACAGTGGACAGCTGGTCATGTTCCCAGGTTACAGGTGATCAATACTGGTGCATGAAAGGGTTTTAAAAAAAAATCCAATCGGTTAACACTGCCTGACATTACTACACGACTCTATTTACATTTTTTTTTTTTTAAATCTACTATAATTGTCATTTCACGCATATTTGTGATGGGAGATTTTTTTTTTAAGCTTGCACGGTCTGTTGAACTTCAGTACAAAAAGCTGTCTCCAAAATTGCGGAATATTTGGTACAGATCTTATTTAGGGTGTCAATACAGTAAATTGTGCAAGTGTACTTAATGGGGTGTCTCCACTGTACATAGTGAACACGTTTAGCGTGACCGCGTTGGACATTACTGGGCTGGTCTCAGAGAAGCGTGATCAAGTGGAAATGGGAAAAAAAAAAAAAAAAAAGCTTCTCGACAGGCTCATCAAAAATATAAAACACGAACTCAGCATGGACAATGCGAAAATGCCTGCGACACTGTTGTATCATTTAAAAAAAAAAAAAAAACTGTACACTCTTTGGTGCTCTTATGAATGCGCTGTAATCAACAAATAAGTCAGTTCCACAGTAATTGAACTGCACACGTCATTTCTGGAGACAAATGGTGTTGATTTGTGTGGCTTTGGACTATACTTTACAAAAAACATTTTTAAATGTTGGAATAACCGATCAGCTAGAGTAGAGTGCTACCACGAGCATGCAAAACAGCGCCAAAGTGACGACTTTTAAATGTGTCAAAATGACAAATCAATGAGTGTGTTGTACTGTAAATGTTTTTTTTTTGTTTTTTTTAATCACTCTTTCAGTGCCATTGCTATGAATTTCAATTACTTCATCGCGAGTTTGACGTCCAATCCATTTGAATTGGGGGGGGAGGGGGGGGGAGCTGCCATTCGTTCGAATGGATTGGACTGCTTGGGCACTGAAAGGGTTATCAGAGACCTGGATGGAGATACTTTTGAAAATATTGTCGCTCATTACAATCACGGTGAAATAGCCAAAAGGTAGTTTACGTTTATAGATATCAAAAGTCGTCCCCATAAAGTGGTACCTGCTTATTTTTATGCGTCCTGGGCAATTATCACTCCATGTCAGAGCAAGAACCGTATTGAGTATGGATATGTAATTCAAAATGCTTAAAATATCTCACAAAGGTCATTCTGGTGCATGTTTTTTGTTTTTTGTTTTTCGCTGCGAATTAGTCATTGCTTCATGGGGACGACTCTTTTCTTCTTAGATTGACCAAAAGCAACAAAAAAATTAATTATAATGGCCTTATCGTAGACTACTCCATGTCTCATAATCAGTTCAATTCTGCACTGCCAAACATTTTGATTTTTTTTTTTTTTTTTTTTTTTTACTCCCGGTCTTGGGGTAAGCGGACATTTGGAGCGCTCGTGAGGTCAGTCTGGCGCCATTGTCGACAATCCCGAAAGGTTGACCTTGCAGTGCCGTTAATAACGAACCGTGGTGCTATGCGCAAACCCCCAACCACAAATCACAGCTCATTATTTCAAGTCAAGTCCGGGATTTAGGGGCACTCGAGTCGTCTGACCTCCCAAATTTTGATGCAGCATTTTCAACATGAGGCGTTCCAAGTGGCTCGGTGTGTAGTTTTGTGCGGTTCAAAGTGTTGATGAAGTGGTTTTTGTGGCATACGGTACGTATTCTCAACTGCGTGATTGTCCTCCGTCCCTAATTGGTGGCCGCCAATGTAAGCACATGCACTGTCGTCTTCAACCCCCGCTTCACTGGTTTCTAATCCTTAGTAGCTTTTTATATAGCCAAAAACTGTCCCTTTGTCTATCAAAGAATGAAAAACTGCATTAAAACCCTAAAATCTGAGTTTGATGTGTTTCCTGTTATCGTCGTCATGGTGGGTCAATTTAGTGAAGTACTGAAGTCAAAGTACAAACTCTAGAAAGAAATACACTTTCAGTGAATATTTTTTTTAAAAAGTCTACACACCCCTCTTCATTTCCCAGGAGGGGAAGACATAAAGAAAAAAAAAACAAGACCAAGATTAAGTCATTACACCATTAACGAGAACTGGAACCTGTACAACTTCATTGAAAAAAATGTATTCAACGGGAGAAGTAAACACTGTGTTTGCATAAGTGTGCACACCCCTTATAACTGGGCGGATGGATGTGTTCAAAATTGACCAATCTATTTTCAAACTCATGTTCATTGGGAATTAACAGATATCTGGCACCATATAAAGTGCTTGACATTAACCCTGATTAACTTGCAGTTGCTCTAGTAGGCTTTTCCTGCCCAAAAAAGTTGAATCGGCCCATGAAACATTTTCCCACATGTGATTGGGAGATGGCAGTTGGAACTGCGCAAAAACGTCACTCCTGCTAGAAAAAAAAATGTCAGGAAAAGCCCACGAGAACAGCTGAAGTTTATTTGGGGTTAATCAGAGGCACTTCAAACTTAACACGAGTTTAAATGTGATTGAGGCATTCTGAACAGTCAAGAGGGTGTGCACACTTGTGCAACTACATGTCTTTTGTTCTACACGCCCCTTTGTACTGACGGTTTTGCTAACACGGGCTAACCAAGGTTTCAAAAAATGCTAAATTAGCGAATACAAACTGGAAAAATGCCCCTTACCTTCTTTCTTTCTGCGACAAGTACAAATACTCCTTGTTGCCAGCTCGCTATGGCAACTCCCTCTGAAGTCTTTTTTCCATTCTATTTAAAGCAAGAATCCATGCCGCCACACCAGTAGGGCTGTTGCTATGGAGACACGTCACGGGTTACGGATACCATATCGATACAGCTCTGCCAATGAGGTAAATAAACTTGTGCTCAAAACTGGCCTGTCATTGAATTCAGATAATTGCGACGCCGCCAAAAAGATGAGCCAAACACAAGATCTGATAGCTGAAGGGAAAAAAAAAAAGTTTCGCCACACTGAGCAGATATTACGGGACGGAATGGGTTACTTTTGTTTGCCTTGTCACTCATTTCGAGGTCACGGGGGAAACGCTCAAGTGAACGTGAAGCATTTTCATTGATGGATCTCAAGTGTGTGCGTGCAATAATAAATTCCTTAAATGCCAGGGAGCGACTAATGAGGTTTCGTGACTTCAAAAGATCTTTTCTCTCCCAACCTCAACAGCAAGCCAGCAAGGCCGGTAATGATACATTGGCGGATACAAAGAAACGAAAGACAGGAGATGCATTTCACACGCTCGAAAAGGTGAAGGACCCCAATTAAACAATGCAGATTGCCTTTATACAAGGCCGAGTTGTTGCCGAGGAAGTGTTTCGCAACCCCGGATTGAACCGAGGCAAATATTTTAGGTTTTGCATGTTGCAACAATAATAATAATAATAATAAAAAAAAAAAGGGGGCCACAGACGGACACCTGCTGCTGAGTACTTGATGGGCCTTCTTTAACGAGCGCCCCTTATTGCCATGGAAACCATTCAGCCAGCAGACTGATCATTAGAGAGTGGTGATCCTTCTCCGAGGTGGCCCCGCCTTCCTCTTGAGACATCTCTTCCCCTTGGAACTGTAGGTTATCTTTTGCCTTTTTAATCTGCGGCATCTGCGCTTTTTATCTGCCGTTTTATCGCTCCAGCCCTCCCTTGTTCTACCTTTATCCTCCTCGGCCTTAAATCCATGCTCCCCGTTGCCACGGCGAACCCGTCTCGTCAATAATGGCCGTTGGTAGTTTAAATCACAGGGAGGACGACGAATTGAAACCCCAATTAACGCCCTCCAACTTTGCCGGTGCTCAGAGGGAGCCACCACGCTGCTTGAAAATCCGATTTTCATCAAGGAGCACAGTTTCCGAAGTGTTTACTCTTGAGCGGTGGCGTAACCGCATTAGGGCAGTCAATTTATAGTGTGCAGGAGTGAGGATAATGCTCACAAATGGTTCAACCTCAGTAATGTTGTGGGGCGGATGGTTTTCATGGCGGCGAGCATGTCGTGGAGCAAAAATTAGTTTTCGCGGGAGGGAAGTATAACAAGCGGTGGAAATCAAATGCAATTTGCATGAATTGAATTTCAGTCATTCTTAATCACGTCGGGATTGATTAGTTATGGATGCCATCATAATGCGGCGCCGGATGTCATAGTGGGCGACATCATCACATTATGGGATGAACGGCTTTCATTTTTGTGATGTAAGCTGTTAGTTTTGGGAAAAAAAATTTCGGAGGCCAATGCAGGTCAAAAATATCCCGGAAGCCACGAAACACTTCTGGATGAGTTTGAGAAGCTTTACGGCCATCACCCTGCTCAATTTATGATTTTCATTGGAAAATTTCTCCACACGGGATCTGTTCCTGTTCTACCACCACTAGATGAAAACACTGAATTCCTAGAGCAGGCTTTCACGCAAACACAAGGAAATTCTTATCGGGACGGCTGCGCACCAACAAAACCTCCATTCAGATGGTGATGGAAGCTTTAGTTGATACTCCCATGCACAAAACAGCGGGGCGCTTTGCTTCTCCATGCCTCCACCATCGAGTCCATCTCATTGCTATCTTTCTTCCAGATTCACTTGTATACACACTCTCTCACACACACATACTGATAATCTCCCATTGATGGGCTGAACCTCCTAAAAACCTTTTTCATATCATTCACCCAAATGCTCCACTGCAGTGGACAAAGGACAGGCCGGGCCACCAGATTGGAAAAGAGGACCCATCCTGACAGACTGGGCCCCTTCTTTTGGTGCCGTGTGACTTCCTGATTATTGCACTCGAGCCACAAGCTGCGCCAGACACTCCTCCTGAGGAGGCGGCAGTCGATGGCTAAGTGCAGCGGAAGCACCGGTGGGCGAGGACAAGGAGCAATTGTGTCTCCAGTTCACTCATAAGCTTGCCATATCATCTTGAATGAAAACTGTTTCAAAATAAAATATTACCGATAAAGCCACGTAACGCAAAGAATTGTACAGTGGAACCTTGTTTATCGCAAATAAATCTCGTACAGCTTTACATTCGGTATACATTTCCTGGAACTGATACACGTTCATCCGAAACAAGTCGTGTAATACGGGCTCAACACAATTTGAATAACAAATGAAATCTCTGATATATAACTATAAATTTCCACTTGGACAAGTCTGGAAATTACCCATGCTGCCTCAGCATTTTTGACGATATGACGCTCTGATCGGGCTTCGCCCGTGACCAAACGCTCCCAACACGGAGGCAACGCTGTGGGTGATGTCATGAGATGACATATTAGAGCTGTGAGCGGCGCCGTTCCTGTGATCGAAAGACGCCGGTGGTGGCTGTCCGTCCTTTAGCAGTGTCAGTTACATCATTTTTTCAAGCTCCTGGACCGCAACTTTATCATGAGCGGTGAGTACGCCCTCCGCCGGTCTCCCCCACCCCCCTCCCCGCCCCATCCCCGCCACCGCCGCCGCATACGCTGCATGGCAGACTCACCCTCAAACACTCTCTGCCTCCACTATTCATTCAACCCAATTCACCTTCACAGCACATCGAAAGCTGTCCGGTTGTAAATGGAATGGATACACGTACAAACACCATGCGCAAAAGAACTCGAGTTTTACAATCAGCTTGAATCGGCAGATGACATGTCAATATTATTCCACTATGCGGCATGGAGTGATGAGTCAAGTTCATCCGGAAGCGTTTTCGGCGAGGAGTTAGAGCTGAATGTGGGAACTTTGATATGCTCACCCTCTGCAGAATACATTGTGGAGAGTGTTTTGGGGTGCGGGTCGTTCGGAAAAGTCGTCCACTGCAGGAAGCTGGACACGGATGAATCAGTGGCTTTGAAAATCATCATGGAGAAAGATTTCAACAATGACGTGCAGACGGAGGTGGAAACACTGGAAGTGCTGAAAAACTTCAATTTGGAAAAATACAACATCGTCAAATGGTTCAGCTCCTTTGTCCACGAGGGCCATTATTGTCACGAGTTTGAGAAGCTAGACATGAGTCTTTACCAATACCTGGTCAGAGAGAGAGACATTCTGGAGCTAAAAGAGATACGACCTATTCTGCAGCAGGTTTGCTTCCCCTACCGAATGTCGGATTGTCCAAAGATCGGATGTGGCGAAATGATCATTCGTCTCCGTTTCAGGTTGCTTTATCGCTGCAACTCCTCAAGAGCCTCGGGATAGCCCATACCGACCTCAAACCGGATAACATCATGCTCGTGGATCATGTGCATCAGCCACTGCGGGTGAAAATCATCGATTTCGGCACGGCCAATTTGACTTCGGAACGGTTCAGGGGCTCGGAACTTCAGACGCTCTGGTTCAGGTGAGCGAGCGACGACGGGATAAAAATGAATCGTGATCATGAAAGGCTATTAAAATGTCAATGTTTTGGTGAAGGTCTCCAGAGATTCTTCTGGGTGCTTCCTTCAATGAGGCTATTGATATCTGGTCTCTCGGCTGTATTGCAGCAGAACTGTTCATGGGCAAAGCGCTGTTCCCCAGCAGCGATGAGTTTGATATGGTGAGTCGGGTTGAATCTCCTTTGAGACCAAGCCTAGAGATCCAACCCGCAAAAACTCCCTTTTGGTCAATGCGGATGTTATTTCACTAGATGAGACACGTACTTCGAGTCATCGGAAAGCCACCCAATCATCTGCTGAATACCGGAGTGTACTCAAAGCAGTATTTCAAACATTACATTTCCGGAAATGAGAAAAGGACACCGACCCTTTGGATGTTTAAGGTACGGAATGATTTCAAGGGTTGCGGTCAGTGCAGTTTTGTTGGTTTTTTTTTTTTTTTGACGAATCAAATTGTATCCCGTTTAGTCGAATCTTTACAGTTCCTCTTGCAAACCCTGCACCCTAAACAGCCTATATGACCTTCTGGAGGTAAGAATGCCGAAAGTTCCAGACAGTGAATGAGTTCTATGTGGTTCCGAACATTTTTTTAATTTCCTTTTCACGAGGGATGCGACGAACAGACGGGAGAAGACCTGGACAGGAGGAGCTTCGTTGATTTGTTGGTGAAGATGCTGCAGCTGGATCCCGACGAAAGGATCAAACCCAGCCAGATTCTTCAACATCCCTTCATCACCATGAGCCACCTCCTTGGCAACTTCTACGACTGCCAATAGTAAGAAATTGGCTTCCGTTGTCGCCGAGGGTGGTTTACTGACTCAAATGTGAACGTTTTCTAGTGTTAAATCCTGCTTGGATCTCCTGAGCGGGCATGTGATTGAGGCCTCGTTGAACCAAGGACACTTTCTGCCGTCGCAGTGGAGTGTGACGGACCACCAAGACCCTTCGGGATGAGGACGACACGAGATGACGGGAGATAACGCCGATGTGACTTCCTACTATCCGCTTGCTTTTGGAGTGTTTCGATAAGAACAATTGGAATGTATGGAGAAAAAAAAATATCAAATGAAAGTCAAAAGCAAACAAAAATGGAACTGTCCTATGGTAAAATTGAGCGTGAGAGCAAGACTGATTGGGGCGGCCCCTGCGGACGACCCCCCCAAAAAAAAGATTTTGAATTGGGTTCAGCTTTGGGTTCTGGTTACTTTCACCCCAAACAACTGATTACTGTGACTTTGTGACTGAGTGCAAGAAATCATACGCAAATAAATCTAGGTCTGCCCTGAAGTCCGATGGAAAAACTTGGCAGCGTAAGACTGTTTTGTTTCTCCCTCTTGGCGTTCGTTTCTTACACAGCACCTTTGAACAAAGCCTCGACAAGAACAGTTCAGTTCCAGTGCTTTTTACAAAGGATTAAGCTGCATTGTAAATCTACTTTCGTGCATTGTATGGAATAGTCACATACCAGCGCTTGCCGTTCGCATTGACTTTGTAATCAAGGTGAGATGTTGAGAGACACTTTGCAGCATACCGATGGGAGCACTCGTAATTGAGTGTCACGCGTCGTGGGACGACCAAGACGTGGTCAAATTCAATTCAGAAGAGTGCTTTTTAATCCTCGGATTTTAGTGCCTTTATCCTTCATGCCTGAAGCAGGTTCATGCCTTCTATCTCTCAACTCAACTATTGAGAACACTTTAAAACAACCACAGCCACGGAATAGAAATGAATTTTGAGATGAGTTTTTAAAGGTAGGCAGCGAGTGGGCTTGCCGAATGTTCAGCGGGAAGTCAGAGTAGGAGTTACGTGCTCCCTCTTACGAGTACCGGTCAAGAGGCAGGCAGCAGCATTTTGGACCAACTGGAGACGCTTAATGGAGGATTGGTTGACTCCAAAGTAAAGAGCTTTCCTCCTGGCGATATTCCTTGATGTTTTGCACGACCAGTGGGCGCCATCTCCCACTGATGAATGCTAATGAGCCTGATAGTTGTTGTATTTCTGGTTCGCCATTTTCCCTGAGTGCACCAGAGCTCAAGTCGACCACAGGATCATTCGCGACACTGAGGCCTTTTCTGCCAATTCGTGTTTTTGTCGACAGTTCAGCGTGACTGGTGAATAAGGCGGCATCTGTGGATCTCAAGGACGCGCACGCTTTGCCCTCTCCTGACACAAATGTCAGGAGAAATCTTTGCACGGTCTCCCCCCCCTCCCCCCCCCCCAAATGCCAGCGTCTGCCGGCACATCCGCCCACGTCACCTGTCAGCATGTAAGGGAAGAACAGGAAACACTTGAAGGATGCCTGAACATGGCTGCACCACAGAGCACAACCGTACTACAGAGGCACAATCTTTCGACCCCTAACCCTTTCAGTTCCATCATTCCGCCTGATTTTTTTATCTCGAGTCTGTGCCGCCATTTTATCACTGCCCTCAAAGAGTCAAAAACTGACAGAACTCTTTGCATCCTCCACCACTCCCCCAATCCCCCTTTGCAACAACTCACTCGCTCTGTTCTACTCTGGTTCAGCCGGAGTTTAAGCGGGATGACATCGCGCATCGCCGGTACGCTAATGGGAGGAATCAGAGTCAACATAAATAGGCCACGATTACCCCTGCTAGCGCTGTTTTGCTAGGACTGGCACCCCTTGGCGACAACGGGGGCGACATGTTGTTTTATTTGTCCAATTTGTCCAATTTTGACTCAAAATACTGAAAAAAATACTGCCGACAACCTCAGGGTTGTGACAGCTTCTTCATGTCACACTCGGGACACAAAAAAATGTTAGCTTAATATCGTTCGTATCATGCCGATGGCATTTTTCAACTTACTGCCACAATATCAACATATTTTTTGTTTTTCTTTATGTCTGGTAGATTCTCAGTCGCCCAAGTCTTGATGCGTCATGTGATTATATTTTTCAAAATCTACTTGACAAAAGCAACACCGCTCAGTGCGGATTGACATCCGTGTTGTTGTTATTCATTTCGCCTCGCTAATGTAAAGACGCTAAAGCGACCGCCGTCCTTATTACATGCGCCGTAAACCAATGATGACACTCGCAGCTCATCCTAAATCTCCCTTTCATTCTCTGGTTTACCTTCCACCTGACCGTTTGAACAGATTAGTCAAAGGCAGACACGCACGCACACACGAACAGAGTTTTTAATCTTCTGTTCATAGCTGCCAATGACTCAAGCAAAATGGATCAGGGAATCGGGGACTACGTCCAATGAAAAGGAAGCTGCCTCATAGCAACGCGCGCGCACACACACACACACACACACACACACACACACACACACACACACACAGATATAGACAACTTCACCATTTTTAATGTGGCGCAGACAGCTTGCAGGCTCTGTGTTGTGTTTTGAGGCATAAAAGTGCACAAATTCATTGTTGGTGTCCATGTTAATGCATTCGGATGTGCATCCGCACCCCCCCAAAATAGCTTGCGTCCGCCACGATGAGTCACAAAAGCCGTCACGTTGTATCAGCCTACCGTGTAGGGTGTTCATGCCACGAGGCCCACCCGAATAGGACGGTCACAGTCTTTGCATGCGCTGCCATGCGAGCGCTTTTCGACCTCCCTCTTGGGCCTCGCTTTTCGCACTGGCGTACATCCACGCCAGCTGCTCTTGCAGGCCCGTCCAACTTTAAAATACAATGTTTTGGCAAAGCGCTCTCCTGTTGCCGAGTCAACGGCGCGGAGTGGAAAACGGGTTGAAATCAACACTGTCAACACAAAGAGGGCAGCTCGTTAAAATAAATCTAAACTTTGATGTGGGGGAAACGATTTGCAAAAAAAAAAAAAAAAAAAAACAAGGTGACTTTTTACCCAGGCGCAGAATATTACAGACCGTAATGAGATCCCATATCAGCTCGACAAATGACATTCTGGTTTGATAAGATTCGACAGATAAAAGCATCCAAGCATGCTAAATGGGATTTTCCGCATTCATTTTAATTGCTGCTTAAACTGGATTAAATGTGGATGAAATTTTATCTGGCGTCAGAAATTCTCACTTTTTAAACAAAGTTTGTTGTCATGTTTTATGATATTTGCAGCAAATTTGTTGTCTTTTACTGGCACATAAGTACACCGACAAATAGCACCCTTCCATCTAGAAATTCCATTTGCAGTATGCCCTCCAGTCCAAGGTTATTTGGCTGCTCGGCCTGACGCTAGTATGCACATCAAAATCATATTATTTACATGTCTTTCATGTGTGAGTCACAGGAAAAATGACCCGGCCGCTGTCGTGGGGGAGTGGGAGATTTAATCAGGCGTATAAAACCTACATTCAAATTCCACATTTCCTCAATAACTGAAAAAAAATAAAAGAAAAATCACGGTTGCTGTGCAGTACACAAACCTCCCCTTTGAACAAGTTGTGTGATTCGACGTCAGATGTCTCCCTCGGGAGCTCGGTGCCTGCGGTAGCCTGTAGTGGGAAGCGTCAAACAAAAGCGAGCATAACAACAAGCTGTCATTGTGCAGCAGTCGTTGGGGTGGTGTCGTGTAAAAAAAAAAAAAAAGATGCAGCAATGATGATGCATGGGGGATGTCACCGTTTACACCAGGGAGGAAAAGCTCGTGTTTCATCGCTTCGCTACGGGTGTCATGTGCTGCAAAATGGACGCCCTCGTCATCAATCGGGGTTGATGGAACGATAAGAGCGTATTGACATTATTAGCGTGCTAGCATATTGAAATGTGGTGTTTATTTTCTCCCTAGGTGTTTTTCTTTCTTGACTTTGCACTGAAATGTCTCTTTTGTTCTTACAACTGCTTTCAAATGACTTACTTTTCATTCTGTCAAGCACATTGCGTGTGTCGTGTACGTGCACACGCTGAGCAAAATCTCGCAGAAAAGACAGCGGCGTATCATCGAGTGCCTGTAAAAAATAATTACACTAAGTCACAGTCGCGGGAAGTAAAAATGTAACATAAACTCTACATTGCTAACAAAGAGAAAGTCGTTATAATGTTAGGCGACGCTAGCATATGCAAATAGCTAACGACGTGACCTTATGCGCGCAAAAGAAGTGCCGTGAACGGCTGTCATCCTTTTTTTTTTTTTTTTACAACCCCAAGGTACTGATAAACGTCTACTGCCCTGTTCCCTGTCACCGTATGCACACGCGCATCTTCGCCCGGCCCACTCGCACGAATATGTCGATGTTGTCGATAACGCAGCGCGCACTCACACGCGCCGAGCGTACAACGCGGTGACGGAAAGGGAGGGCGAGCGCGCGGGTTTTGCGAGTCAAAGCCGCTTTTGTCCGCACAACACAAACAGACACTTGGACATAGGAAAGCAGGAAAGGAGGCTGTAACTTTCCACAGAGGGCCTGGCCGCGACCCGAGTTCGCTTTCCTTTCCGTGGTCATGGCAGCCTTTGTACGACGTGTGTGCGTGTGCGTGTGCGCTACCTTGTATCCTGTGTGCACGTCAGCGTGAATGGATGAAATGCGGGAGGTGCGAGACGAGGTCGACAGACCTCATTGTGACACCTCCTCTGTCTGTCGTCAATTTCCTGCTTTATTTCCCCCATTTATTGTCTCATCCTTCAATAGGAGCGAAATGTTTTTGTGCACGGATGCAAAGCAGCCCCCTGAGCGCTCGCGCGTAAAGTCGGCACTGCGTGACTTTTTCTTCGATTGGAATTGACTTTCCGATTGGAAAGTTGCGAGGACATATGGTCAGCCCAGACGGGATTGCAGCCAAATGCTTTAGAAGTGCGGTCCAGACAACTGGCACGTTTAGCCTGCGAAGTGGAAATAGCTTTGAGTCTCAGATGTGGAGAAATCCTGCATCCTGTTCCTGTTTATCTCCAGCAGGCGGCAGACGTGGGCTTTCCCTTCTGCGTGCACACCTGCTGTCGGTTGTCATCGGCCTTGTATTGAAGGATTATTTGACGTTGTTGCTGCTCTTGCTCAAGTGTTTTGTTTTCTAGACCTCGTTCTCGCTCTCGCCATAATCGTTCGCGTTCCCTTCATTCCACGTTTTTGTAATTTACTTGCCATTTAGTTTTCGGTTTAACTATTTTCTTGCCTTTTTATGTTAATGTATTGTTTTTCCCTGTATCCCTGTGACCAGCGTTTTCCGTTTTGGACTTTCTTGGCTTTGCGTCTTTGATAATAAAAATTTTTGACATCGCATTTTGTTCATGTTTACATTTCTGGGATCCTAAACATTATTTGGTTCGTTCCGAACCTGACGGTTCTTTTTTTTTTCGGTCTGAAATGTGATTTCAATGTGAGTTTTATGCTAGGTGAAAATGATTTCACGTATCTGGTGCACACATCAGTAATATATTCAAATTTAGAGGTCGCTTTCCCGAGCTCCACGAAGGACACAATATTTGCCTTGTGCGCCAAGTGAGCTCTCAGGTACAATTACACAAAGATGTGCTCCGTGCGGCCATTGCCATAGTAACCACAAAAAAAAAAAAAGGTCTCCTTTTGAATATCCTCCCTTAGAAGATTTCGCGCAGTGGAAGCCGTCAGGAGATATACTCGGAGATCAATGAGAGAATGGCAGCGGGAGCATGTAAATCCGCTCCCAGTGTTCCCAGCTGGGGCGTGCGATGGGGAGGGGGGGGGCAGGCTGTTGCTAGGTGGAGCTGCGCTGGTGCTTTTCGGGTTGATTAGACTGGGTTAAACGCACTTGAAACGCGCTGAAAATCTCTAGTTTATCAAATAAATAAAGGAATAAATGTGCTGGTGGCGCAGTAGCACCCGTGGGTGGACCTGGATCTAAAAATCTCGAGGATGAAGCGAGGGCAATGGTAGAAGAAGGAAGTGGTGAGAAAAGAAGTGGGAAGAAGGAAAAGGGGAGGAGTGATCACATAATACTGTAAATGCGGTTTGATGGAGAGGCACTCACTTGCCACAATATTAGGTACACCTGCTCAAGAAAAGGAGATTACAACGCCACCGGCCGGGGTCGCCGTGTTATTTTCCGGACAGGCAGAAAAGGGTGACGATTGATTGTTTCGCTTATCTCATTTTTTCTTCTTCAATGCAATAGATCGCTGGTAGCTAACAAATGTACGCAAAGGAAAAACACAGTTGACGATGAAAAGATGTTGAACTGCACCGCATTAGACAGAGCTAGCCTCTTACGCACAGGTTTTCCCGAGGACAACGAGCAGCTCTCATTACCAAAAAAGCTCACTCTCGATTACAAAAGGCAGATTTGGGATTTGGTTTGCGCGGGGTGATTGTTTATTGATTGCGTCGCGGATTCGGATGTGTTCTTGTTCATCTGATTCTTGTTGAATCTCAGCTGCAGGCTGGAGGTTAGTCAACAATGCGACAGAGCCTTCATTTTAGTAAGCCGAGGAAGGCTGGATGAAGACCAGAACAACAGACAGTTCGGGGATCTAAAATCCAGCGAAATTCTGTTTCATTCTTTTCATTTTCATGCAGCATATCAGTCTCCAAATTGGTTTTAACACCGCACCCAAATAACACAGAGTTCTCTGTCCACATTCGCGGTTGATAAATCCAAACTCGCACACACCTATGCAGTGGCTGTGGGCCAAATGGAATTCACCATGGCAACAGCGGAGTCCGACACAGGTGGTGTGATATGCACCTGCACCCACGGACGCACGCATGAGTGTGCAAAAAAAAAAAAAACTGGGCGGATAGGCCGTAGATGCGAATGAGATAAGATTAGACAGACTAGTTGGAGAAAGAAGGATGTGATGATGGCACAAATCCATTAGAAGACCAGAAAGAAGCCGGGGCCGGACAGCCAGACGGGAAGAGAATGGGGTCAGGGGGCTAATTGGACAGGAAATACATCGGCCAGGATGATCTGTGAGCAAATGATAGCACTTGAGTGCACGGGTAAACACGAACTGTGCATTGATGACTCGCTAGCCAACTAGCTAGCTAGATGCAGAAGTAAAAAAAATAAAATACTGAAGTAATCTTGACTGGTTTAGATTTGGCTGATAGCCTTGGTCGCTCTGAGTCCCACACTACCTCATTGTCAAACGGTGTTCCACAGAGTTCCTTTCTAGAGCCTCTGCTGTTTTCATTGTATCTGCTGCCCTTGTGTTCCATCAGAAGAAAACATTGAATTTCCTTCCATTGCTATACGGATGACTGTCGGATCTATGTCCCGCTGAGCAAATAAAGACCCTTTCTCATTGAGGCCGCTTTTGAGTTGAGTTGAGAGTTGGGGAAGGCTGATGGAACGATGGATGCATGGATGCAGTCAGTAAATATGTGTGAGCCTCATAAATATATTGTAAAATGGCCCAAATCATCAGAAGAAAACATTGAATTTCCTTCCATTGCTACACGGATGACTGTCGGATCTATGACCCACTGAGCAAATAAAGACCCTTTCTCATTGAGGCCACTTTTGAGTTGAGTTGAGTTGAGAGTTGGGGAAGGCTGATGGAACGTAAAAGGGCCCAAACAGTCTCAAAAGACATATTTTTGCCGCATCGCACAAGAAGAATCTGGCACGGACACACACACACACACACACACACACACTTTGTACTCAGGCCTGGATGTATTTCAGACACACTTTGATCCAGCAGATTTCTGAGGGGTGTTATAAGATTATAGGGATCGTCGGCGGCAGATATGGTGAACTCTCGCTCTCGTTATCTGCTGTTGTCTCTTTTGTTGCCGCTGCCTGTCTTTCTCGCTCGTGATGAATCAATTCAGAATATAATTTCTTTGTTATGAGGAGGAAAAAAAGAAAAGTCAATATAAAGCAAAAGTCGAATGAGGCGATGCTTCCATAAATGATGAATCAAGCTCGGCGAGCGTGCCGCTCGGCGTCTGTCTTTTAGCACCTGAGCATGAAACTGGAAATAACGCTAAGGCTTTTCTCGATGCACACTACGTATTTGATTATGCGCCGTAAAAGGTGCGGCAAGTGATTTATGCATGACAGGGAGAGGAGGAGGCGAAGGTGATGTGGTGTACGGAGGAAAAAAAAAAAAGAAGAAAAATGAGAACGTGAACGGAAGCAGATGGGGGTCAGCGGCGAATGATGGATTAAAGAAGGGGCAGCAAAGAGATTTATGTATGATTTATGGATCATTTCGCTTGCCGTACGGGAGAAATGAGCAGCTGGTGCGTGCCACGGAACGAAAGACGGCAAAGCCCAAGGTTGAATTATTCAAAGGAGTCGTCGGGGTAAACACCGCGAGTCGACACGCTCACCTCCGAGCGTTTCGACCCTCCTCGGAGCTCCTCATAGACTGATGGAGCAGGAAGTGTGTCAGTGGGTCAAAGGCAGACGTCACTACCACGGCGCCAACTGTCACCTCAATTAACCCCGAGGGGGGGTTGGCTGCTGTATTTAAAGGCTACTAGTGAGTGTCGGATTCCCCGAATTTTGGCTGGAATTACTTTTCATGGGAAGTCATGTAATTAAGAATACAATTTAGCTACATAGGGGATTTTAGTCTTATAAACACATTTCTTGGTCTACATTAGTCCATGATGTAAAATTGTAATTTTTGAAAATAACCACATCGCTTCAACTTCCATTCCCATGTCCGTTTAATTGTATGTTAACAAACAACACAAAACCGGCTAACGAATATGATGTGTTCTTTATCCTCTGCAAAGAATGACGACTATATTACTGCAGCTTACTGAGCAACTGGTACACCGGGAGCAGCACAATCTTTGTTGAACTGAAGCATAAAAGGTGGCAAGAAGCTGTTTCATTCTTTTACTTACTTGACTCAAAAAAAAAAAACACACACATCATATAAATAAATCTCGAGGCGCCATCGTATTCTATTTCTAAAGTCATCGTTTATGACACAACTCTTGAATCGGATCTCATTAGATGCTAGCAAATGAAGTGGCCCGCGGCTATAAGCAATTGTTTCTAATTGGACTGCATCTTAATTGTTATCGGTTTGTCCTAAATAGTTGCCTGGCTAGCAATAACTCTGCGACACAAATCGATTGGAGCAATTAAATCTCCATTAAACCTTAAAATTGCCACAGTCTGCATTAATAAACAAGTTCGGGCAATTAGCGATCTCTATGCTAGCGCTCGGCAGGATTTATCATGACATTTCTTTGAATCGGTTAGCGCAACAGGCTTTAGCCGGATGCTAATGTGCCATTTAACGATGAAACCACAACCACGACGCAAAAACGGTCATTTAATAGGCCGTTTCAAAAGGTTAAAAGTGCCATCTTGGCTTTCTGAGAACACAAGAGAGTGTTGACGTGCCCGATTCGCCCACGTGTATAACAGACGTTTGTGTGTTCAAATGAGCAGCTTAAAGTCATAATCCAGGATGGGGTTTTTTTTTTTTTTGTAATCAACGGATAAAAGTAGCATTAAAGGTCCTTTTGCCAGGGAAATAGCTTCGAATTATTTATTGTGTGCTGAAGGGATAATCTTATTTTTCATGTCATTGTTCTTCATTCAATTGGAAAGGTTTCCTCTTTCTTGTTCTCGTGTTAGCGCCGGAGCGCCGAAGCTGACGGATCCTCGTCACCTGTAACGCTCGACAAAAACTGAATCACCCCCGCCCCGGCGTAATTAACGTCAGGATTATGCTGATCCGCACAAGAGAGTGTTGACGTGCCCGATTCGCCCACGTGTATAACAGACGTTTGTGTGTTCAAATGAGCAGCTTAAAGTCATAATCCAGGATGGGGTTTTTTTGGGTGGGGGTGGTTGTAATCAATGGATAAAAGGAGCATTAAAGGTCCTTTTGCCAGGGAAATAGCTTCGAATTATTTATTGTGTGCTGAAGGGATAATCTTATTTTTCATGTCATTGTTCTTCATTCAATTGGAAAGGTTTCCTCTTTCTTGTTCTCGTGTTAGCGCCGGAGCGCCGAAGCTGACGGATCCTCGTCACCTGTAACGCTCGACAAAAACTGAATTCCCCCCCGTCGTAATTAACGTCAGGATTATGCTGATCCAAATGGAACGGTGAATTTCAGCGAAACAGGTGACCCCATCTTGCGATTGACCTCATGCGGAAAAACACGAACACAAAAGGAATCATTTCGCCCTCACGCGAGAACGCGTGAGGAAGTGGGAAGCATGTGGTGGCCGCGGTGGCCCCTGCCGTCCGTGCGCATGACATGAATGGTAATTTGCTCATTACAGCTGCGCCCTGAATGACGTTCAGACAAACACATGCTGCTTTTCGTTTTAAAGAGAAAAACGCCGCTCGTGCTAACGCTAATTAGCCATCCTTCTGTGTTTTCCCCTGAACAGGGTCGCGGGGGAAGATAGCGCCAAAATAATCATTCACGCTGATTCGAATAGATTGAAACAAACTATTTTCATTGGTTCGTGCACCCTGTAACCTAATAACCTGATACCCGTCTATTGACACCAAGAAACAAGGGGTTGTTGTCAAATATTTCCTATGTTACAACTTTGACATTTCACTGTTTCCAAAAAAAAAAAAAAAAAAAAGGACTCGTGGTGCAAAGTGAGTGTTTGCGTCGCCGCGCAAATGTGTTTTGCACACGCTCGACAGACGAGCAGACAGCAGCGCGCGTGGGCGCCGCATCGTGTGGGAAGTGGCGGAGCGCGCGAAAGATGGCGCCGGCGCCAGGAGGAGAAGGAGAAGAAATAAAAGAGCAGAGGTGAGACGCAGATATGGGCAACAGATGGAGGGAGTCAAACGCGGTCACCGCCGTTCCCGTTTTGAACAACTCTGACCTCATCAGGAAACACGCAAATGTCATCCAAAAAATATCACAGTCGGCAGCTCGGTGGGCAATCTGGAGTTAGCCAATCCTCGTCTTAAAATGTTCTTCATTGAAGCATGTAGCGGGAGCATGTAACTGATTCCAGACTGCCTCAACCGGCTGCTTGTGCATTTTAGAATTCATTTTCAGAGTCTTTTATGGTCTCCTGCCACCTGCCTCGCGCTCCAGGTCACCTGACCAGTTGCTTCTGGAGGTACAGAGGTCTCGACCGAAAGCTCGGAGGGGAACGAAAAATCATTTTTCGTCGCTGTGGAATGGTCTCCCTCCGAGCGCCCATTTTAAAAACTCATTTTAAAACCATTTTTGGAGGCTTTCATAGTTTTGAGGCCTCCACACCTCCATTTCCCAAGACCGTCACATGCTCATTTTTCCTTCCGTCCATCTCCACTCCTCCCCCCAACACGTCCTTCGATGACACACAGGATCATATTCCCTCTCTTGGGAGTATGACGTAGCCAATTATTAGTCACTGATAAGCAGAGGAAGGTTCTTTACTCCCCTGCTTGAAAGACCTGGCAAGGAAAAAGACCCAATGAAAAAATACCAAAGTGCGCTCTAAAAATTATGTTTTTTCTTGCCCCCACACCCTCAAAAAAAATATGACTTAGGCAATTACGTGGCTGACAATATATTAAAATTCAAGCTCAGCCTGGCACCCAAAATCCCCACTCCCCAACCGTCGAATAGTTTTGGTGCATCACCGCCAGTGGCCACAAGGCGGACACAATGCGCCACAAGCAAAACACCAAAAGAAAGTCAAAAAAGAAGAAGAAGAAGAGATACTAGGATTAGAAGAAGAAGAAAAAGGGGGGGGGGGAATAGCGGGGAGGCCGCTGCGGTGTCTCGTTAGCGTTTTTGCGTTTCCAACAAAGCAACAACTACCGCTGCGTCTCCAGTCGTCTTTCGTTTTTCATTTTGGGGTGATATGAAACATTTTGACATCACAGACTTGAAGACAGTGTCTCATCTCCATTCCCGATGTGGGTGTTTATTAAGAGACACACTTTGGGCTAAGAATAGCCTTTTGTAAAGCATGAGTCATCTTCAATAGGGATGAAGGTTTTGTCTCTCAGGCATCTGATATTATTATTTGTAAGTGTCCATGTCTTGGTTTTCTTTACCATGGGTGGCTAGAGACAGAATTTTTTGGGGCGATTAGTCAACTAACATCCAGCAAACTCTCAACTGTCAGTCTTTGACACCCATGTCACTCACCAGGCAAGGCCTTGCATCTCAAAGCACTCAAAGTCACAAATGCTAGAGTAAGAACTTTCGGACGGCGCGTTCCAAATGAACAAAAATAATACCTGTCCCTCACATGCAATAATTTTGTTTTGTCATGCAAAAATTAAACTGTTGATCGGTTGACTTGATGAATCAACGGGAGAGTCGGCAACCATGACACCCCAAATCAAAAGTCATCCCAAGGTCATTCCTCCCATGGCGCCGCACTGGATCGTCGACTTCCTACGCTCCGCCCCGTCCGTCTGAGTGGACGCGGAGGAGGAGAGACAACAACATGAGCAAGCGTCCGTATGACTAAATCCCCCAAGTCCCCGTTGGGCTCGATACCAATCAGAGCGCACGCAAGCAGAGTCTCCGTAACCCATGGCTACAATCGCCCACAAGCTCGCCAGGGCACTACGGAGGATAGTGAACAGGATGCACAAAAAAGGCTCGCAGTATACAGTTTCAACGTGAGACTAAAAGCAGAAATACCCCCCCTGACCCCCCACCCACCTTGGAGCAGACACCTTTCAGCTAAATTGGATCATACACTGAGCAACCACTCGCTGGAACCCGGAGGTGGTCGGAACGCCCGCCGTCTGGCGGGGGCTCCACAGAGCCAGACAACGGAGTGTGTCGCTAAGTGAACAAAGAAGGGGGCGTACGTGGGCGCCAGTTATGACAGGTACCAGGAAAGGTCAACAAGGTGGAACAAAAGACTTGTAAATGTCAGTCGCTACGAAGTTGCCATTGACAACCAGGCCACCGGCTGGTGAGAATAGTGACAAATCATCTTAATTAGATTGTCCTCAATAAAAGGGGGCTTGGGCGCACTGTGGCCGCGATGACGACTTCAGATTGATTTTAGCGGCGAGCGTGCTATGTGTAAAAATGTTGTAAGTGAGAGTCCATCCGAAGATTTTAGCAATAAAAAAATTGTTCTTCTTTACTGAAGCCGAAAGAAGGCGGAGAGGTGAAACTGAAGGTGAGCTTGAGGTGGAAATGACGTATGAGCAAGGAAGAGATGGTGATTGGAAAGGAAAAGAGTGGATAGATTAGGCTGCTACTTCTACAGGAACTGCATACACCCAAAAAATATATTTTGGGGGACTAAAGCAGTCATTTAAATCGGAACAATACATAATATACATGGAGGACAATACAATGGACACTTATTTCTGCTAACTCGTATTTATTTGTTGGGGAAATGCGCTGACACCAATTTTCACGACAGCAAAAAATTTGGGGGGTTGAATTAAAATTTGTATCAAAATTTCTTGCCTTGAAATTCGGAGTATATGCTCCGAAGTACTGCTACAAACCGACCATTCAAACTATGGCGGATGCGTCGGGGGCAATAATCACCTAGCAATAGCGCTAGCAAGGCTGTATTTAACCCTTTCATGCACTCTGTAACCTGACAACATGATAAGATGTCCACTGTAGTAACCGCTGTCCCTTAAAGGGTGAATGAATTTTTTGAAAATTAATAATAGTAAGAATAATAATTTGCCAGGGGTGGAGAAGTCGATTAACTCCAAGAGACATACAGGCAAGTTGACAACAATATCATCTTAAAGAGAGGAAAGGGGGTGGGGTTGACAGGGCGCACCCTCCGCAGTCGGAGAAGTGGGGGAGGTGGGGGGGTGGGGGGTTTGCTTGCTTTGAATCCCTAATGAGGGAACTGTTGAAGGCCTCGTGGGAATAATGCAAAGCTCCTTTCGGGAGAAATGTCTTCATCCTCCATTCATCCTTCCCCCTACAAATGTTATCCGAGCAACAGGCACCCAATTGGAAATATCTCCAGTGCAGAAAGCACGACGACAAACAGTGCAACTCCAAACACACATGAAAGCCTCGTATTGGCTACACAATAGCACGGGGCCAACCGTCCATTCATTAATGGCAATCGGACCGCCCGCCGTCTGGCGGGGGCTCCACAGAGCCAGACAACGGAGTGTGTCGCTAAGTGAACAAAGAAGGGGGCGTACGTGGGCGCCAGTTATGACAGGTACCAGGAAAGGTCAACAAGGTGGAACAAAAGACTTGTAAATGTCAGTCGCTACGAAGTTGCCATTGACAACCAGGCCACCGGCTGGTGAGAATAGTGACAAATCATCTTAATTAGATTGTCCTCAATAAAAGGGGGCTTGGGCGCACTGTGGCCGCGATGACGACTTCAGATTGATTTTAGCGGCGAGCGTGCTATGTGTAAAAATGTTGTAAGTGAGAGTCCATCCGAAGATTTTAGCAATAAAAAAATTGTTCTTCTTTACTGAAGCCGAAAGAAGGCGGAGAGGTGAAACTGAAGGTGAGCTTGAGGTGGAAATGACGTATGAGCAAGGAAGAGATGGTGATTGGAAAGGAAAAGAGTGGATAGATTAGGCTGCTACTTCTACAGGAACTGCATACACCCAAAAAATATATTTTGGGGGACTAAAGCAGTCATTTAAATCGGAACAATACATAATATACATGGAGGACAATACAATGGACACTTATTTCTGCTAACTCGTATTTATTTGTTGGGGAAATGCGCTGACACCAATTTTCACGACAGCAAAAAATTTGGGGGGTTGAATTAAAATTTGTATCAAAATTTCTTGCCTTGAAATTCGGAGTATATGCTCCGAAGTACTGCTACAAACCGACCATTCAAACTATGGCGGATGCGTCGGGGGCAATAATCACCTAGCAATAGCGCTAGCAAGGCTGTATTTAACCCTTTCATGCACTCTGTAACCTGACAACATGATAAGATGTCCACTGTAGTAACCGCTGTCCCTTAAAGGGTGAATGAATTTTTTGAAAATTAATAATAGTAAGAATAATAATTTGCCAGGGGTGGAGAAGTCGATTAACTCCAAGAGACATACAGGCAAGTTGACAACAATATCATCTTAAAGAGAGGAAAGGGGGTGGGGTTGACAGGGCGCACCCTCCGCAGTCGGAGAAGTGGGGGAGGTGGGGGGGTGGGGGGTTTGCTTGCTTTGAATCCCTAATGAGGGAACTGTTGAAGGCCTCGTGGGAATAATGCAAAGCTCCTTTCGGGAGAAATGTCTTCATCCTCCATTCATCCTTCCCCCTACAAATGTTATCCGAGCAACAGGCACCCAATTGGAAATATCTCCTGGGGGGGTGGGGGGTTTGCTTGCTTTGAATCCCTAATGAGGGAACTGTTGAAGGCCTCGTGGGAATAATGCAAAGCTCCTTTCGGGAGAAATGTCTTCATCCTCCATTCATCCTTCCCCCTACAAATGTTATCCGAGCAACAGGCACCCAATTGGAAATATCTCCAGTGCAGAAAGCACGACGACAAACAGTGCAACTCCAAACACACATGAAAGCCTCGTATTGGCTACACAATAGCACGGGGCCAACCGTCCATTCATTAATGGCAAAAAATTGGGAGGAAATGGGTTCTGAAATCACATTTTCTGAGCTCCTCGTTCTAAGTGCGCGGCCGCAGACTCACATTAATTTCCGGAGGGACTAAGTCGAGCGTCAGACAAAGACAGCTTCATCTTCCTACGGCCATTGGTTGGGCTGAAATGAGCCTAATGGAACGGATTTGATGAGAAAATGTTCTCGTCACGCCATTTGACGGCAGGCTGTCGAGGACCTTAATGGGATGGAGATGTGACTGGAGCGTTTGGCTTACTGCTCTTGACAAGGAGGAAAAATATGATTAGCTGTTAGATAAAGCACCAAGGATACAGGATGGTGGGGGGGGGTGCACGAGGTGTTTTGTGTCAGTGTTTTTTAACCTGACGACCACTGATACACACGAGCAACCATTTTGCTCATGTTTCGGTGAATAGAAAACAACATTTTAGGGGACAGAAGGGGCCCGCCCAAGCCAGTCTAAAAAACGTTACAATGCTGCCATCTACTGTTCAATTTTAGTACTGAAGAATAATGCGGTTTTCCCACCATGTTAAATCGTGTCCTGCCTGACTGCATTTGCAATAAATGTACATGACATCACAATACATATAAAAACGGGAGGGAGTATATCAAAATTTCGTTGCGTAGAAAAACGGTATGTAGGCCAAACATGCCGAATGACTTGTCATAAATCGAAGTTTATAAGACACCGGCCGAGAAAAACGTTAGAGTCTTGTTTTGCCCGGACGTTCCTGAACGCACCGGCAGGTCAGCGGATGCTCGCAGCCGCTGCGGTTACCGCAGAGCGCCTTTGAAAACTGAAAACAATGTTTCGGAACAGGAAAGCGGATGCGTCTCGATGACCCAACGATGGTCCGTCGCTCCAGAGACGGTACTCGAATCGGGACCGACGAGTCCAACGTTTGCGGTGAGGCTGAGGAGAGCGCGCGGTGGCTGCCGCCATGGATGCGGCTGTACTTCTACGGAATGCACGGCGTCACTCTGGATGTGGTGCTCTCCTCGTTGCGGGAGGTTCTATCCAACCGGGACCCCAAGTTGCTCGGCTTTTCCTCACCGTGTCTGTGCGTGGTGCATTCACTGACCCACTTGGCGCTGGAGAAAGTCTACTCGAAGAAGAGGAGCTTTCAAGGGAGGCCTGTGCTTTTCCATCTGCTAGTTTATCCTTCTGTTTACATCGGGCTGCAAGTTCTGATAGAGAACATCGGCAACACACTGAGCAAGCAGGTGAGGGTCATATCTGGGACGCGCTTGGTCCTCCACTACATCCTGGCTCTTTATTTTAGTCAGGTGTTCCACAGGGGGGTGTCCAGGCTGCAGTACAGTCCCCCAGCGGGATCCCGTCCGATCCAAAGCGTCCCCGGGTAGGTCCGCTTCTTGTTTTTTGGCATGCATGGCTTTTTGGATGAGGTGGCGTTCACGTCGGTGTTCAACCTGGTGGAGAACCGAAGCCTGACCGGTCACACGTCCCTGTGGTCCTTCCTGATGTACGGGAGCTGCAGCTTCGTGGTGGAGAAACTGTACCTGCGCCTGCACTTTAAAAGAGGCTGGGGGTTGTGGCGGAGGCTCCCCATCTACGTCTGCTTCATCTACACTTGGGAGCTGTGCTGGGGTTTAGGTCTGAGGCAGTTCGACGCCTGCTCCTGGGACTACTCGCACTACCCGCACAACTTCATGGGACTCATCACCCTGCTCTACCTGCCCGGGTGGGTCTGCCTGAGTCTCTATCAGGACGTGCTGTCCAATATCCTGCTCGGCATCAGGTGCGCCAGAGAGGCTCTGCGACCAAGCGCGGACGGCGGAGATGTCAACGGATGGCCTCGGTCTTGCAAAAAAAGACTTTGAAATTTACACTTTGGCTCAGTTGTGCGAGTTGCTTTTTCAGCGTCGCTTCAGACAGAAGACGGCGCTATGAGGAAGTAAAAAGGGAACGTCTGTCATTACGGGACCGCAAAAGGTTATTCTCCATGTCGGTGGAAACGTTGATTATTATTATTACATTGAGGGGAAAAAAGATGCTTAACAAATGAAATTCAAAGTCGGTATCAGCACAAGGGTGCCTTTTAGACTTCCCTGTCATCCAAAAACTTTTTTCCTTTGAACTTCATTCATTGTATTCGGGAGATCAAACGGCCACGTTTTTCTTTTTTCAGTTAATTGCAAGTGAAAAATATACTTACAATAGCAAATCATGTGAGCTTGCTTGGCAGGATGAACATTTTTGGTACTTTTAGTATTGAACAAATACAATGGCTTGCAAAAATATCCACCCTCTTGAACCTTTTGACCTTTTGTTACATTTCAGGCTTCAAACTTTAACATTGCATGTTCCATCTTTCAGTTGTTTTTTTTTTGTGCGTGTGTCAAAAAAGAAAGGTTAAAATATCATATGAGGCCCAAAGGTGGCAAAAGTTCAAAAAGTTCAAGGGGAGGGGCCATCTATTTCTCAAGCCACCGTCCATTCAAAGTTTCTGAAAAGTTTTTATGTCAGCTGATATTTTACCAAGACAGAGTGGACATGTTAATCTTGACTACATCCAACAACGCACATTCGGTGATTTATTGTCAAAAGTGTAAATAGTAATCCTGTTTCAGTCTCATTTGAATCCAGACAAAATGCTCGTGGTTATATTCACATGTAAAAATAATGCACATTCAGTTATTTAAAAAAAAAAAAAAAGAAAAACACACACACACACACGGTCTGAAATGAAAGAAGCAAATTTGCGCAAATGTTTGACCACATTCTGCTTCATTTTTATGATCAATGAGGGAATTCTAGTCCAGCTCTGTCATTGTGCTAATCACACTCAAGTCAGGCTGTCAATCATATCCGGCATAAAAATAAATATCATTCATTTAAATGTGTCGTCACTGTGAATGCAATCATCCCGACGTTGCTTTTCTTGGAATATTTTAGTGAGTATTTGTGCTCGGTTGTTACGTTTATTAATTAACTGCACCCACAAAAGAAAAAATAATCACTGTGATGATCAAAGCAAATCTCACAAAATCCTGTGTATTTAGTAGCCGTCGCAGGTACGGGCCAGAAATCAAACCGCGAAGTAACATCTGTTCTCAAAAAGTCACTCAGCAGAACAAACGCAACGTCGAGTCCTAACATGAGAAACTTGTTTGGAAAGGCCACATGAGGAAGACCGGTTTTGATGTGATGACGTCACTTGCACTGTGGCCAAGTGGCGTGTTAAATGTTTTTGTATCTGACCTTGCAATTTTTCGTTGAAGCATTCTGTTGAGTTGACATGAACACGGTTGCCTGCTACTCCAGACTTTGTTCCCCTGAAAACCAACAAAGAAAATAAATTATAGAGCAGAACATCACGATAATTTCAAATAATTTAGAGTCAACAAAATGGAAGCCGTACACTTTCATTTTCCATTGACTAAACACATAACGCACTTTTAGGCAGTTAGCAAGCCAAAAAATAAAATCTACAGAGCAGTACCTCCATGATCGTTATATGTCTGTCACGAAAGTTAACTTTAAAAGATAAACATCTGAACTCCCATTGAATGCTGATGAAGTGTGCGCTTAGAGGCTTCCTCTTGTCGTCACAACATTCTCTGCAGTTCACTTGGATTTAACATTAAATGTTCAATACAGTGGCACTTCTTCTTTAAAAACTGTTAGTTTTCAAACATTCATTTGTGTAAAATAGTATTTATGAGTCATACATTTTAATTGACTCAACAGAGAATTTTTTTCCCGATATTTAAATGTACGGGGTAAATGTTGAAACTGCATTGGCTTACAACAATTTTAAATGCCTTTTTTTAAAGTAATAAAAGTCTTTTTTTTAATAACCAAAAATAATTTGTAAAATGAGCCACCCTTTTGCTGTAAAATACTAAAATGTACAGTATTTGATTTGTGAGGATTCCCAAATGTTTCGACTTCAGAAGAGCTATTATGGTGAAATGCTGCCCTCTTGTGGTTACATTTCAGAGTTCAGGGCATTTGGGGAGCTTTTATAGACATAGTATGGATGTAGTTTTATTTGAAGCGTTTTCATATATTGTATTTCAATACTCCCAGATATTGCCTTTTGATTTTTTTTTTTTTTTTTTTTTTTTTTTACACATAGTGGTACCTCGTGGAAACGTATCTTCCCATTGGACGGCATACTGACAAATTGTATGAACGTGATTAAATATGTATGTGAAAGCCTGCAGGGCACGTCTTCCTCAACGATCGAAAATATAATATTCATGTTGTCCTCTGCCCTCATTCTCTTGTTTTGTGGGTCATGCTAATATTTCATGAGCGTTACCCCCAACTAGGTGTCACCGCTAAAACACACACAACATGACCAAGCAGCCACACGACTTGACACATTCTTGTCTTACACGGCTGCCTGAGTATTTGCATACCAAGTGACATTAGCTGACACTGAGATAGCGTTTCCAATACACGTTTCACATCACGGTGACTACTTTCAATTGCGTAATTTAGCTTTGAGGTATTTGGAGATAAAAGCAAGAGGCAAGCGGAGCACTAGATGTTTCAGAACTCTGTTCCACGCATCAAAGGGGAAGTGAAGGCGCTTATGTTCTTTCGGAGTGGCTATCTAAAAAAAAAAAATCAAACCAGGTGGAGCAATGCAGCAGTTCCTGGACTTTTTTTTTTTATCCTCCACTTGTCAGTCAGGTTTTTCAAGTTGGTCAAGCCTCGAGTGCAATGCAGCGGAATTTGGTTGACCAAAGACCACGTGGAAGTACAGGTATTCATTTGTTGTGAACAAGGTCGAAGCTGTGTCAGTTCATGTTATTCAGAGACGAAACAGACTTAAAGTGGATATAAAAAGTCTACACACCCCTGTTCGAATCCCAACCCCAGTCATTAGGGTGTGCACACTTGTGCGACCACATTATTGCAGTGGAAATGGTTTTGAAACTATTTATCTGGTCAATTTTTTTTTTTTTTATATCACAAAAAAAATAAAGAAATAAATTGGCAAAGGGTGTGTAGACTTTTTATATCCACTGTATATAGCGTGTTTTGGCATGACCCGGCTTCTGACAACATCTAAGGTGCCGCAAACACAATTGAAAGCAATTCAAGGTTCATTCAAAGGGCTGCCATTCACCAGCCAAGCCACAAGTTCACAAGAATTTGTATTCGTGCGGCCTGGAGGAAACTCCACAAAAAAATGTCCCCAGATATGGAACAGACTTAACCTCTCAAAGGGCCCACAGTGGACAAGGAACTGAAAGTCACTTGAAATGGGACGCTGGGCTACGCGTTTAAGAGTACAAAAGCACAAAATGTGTCTTCATAGTGCCATAACTAAAGCATGCGGCAAAACAAATAAATAAAAAAATAAAACATCTGGAGTGTATTTTCTTTCTCTCTCATTTTTTTTTTTTTAAATTTCCACCACGGCGCCATCCTGCGTAACACCCATTGATGAGCCTGACTGAGCATGTTGTAAAAATATCCTCAGGCTTACTGTTGAAATAAGCATGAGTCACGCAGGCAAGGATGTATACTTGAAAATGGCTATCAAGCAATATCATTTGTGGAGAACATTATGCCTCGTAAAAAGGGGAAGATGATACAAATGTAATATCTAGTGACCGACGTGGGACCAGTACACTAAATGTATTTATGTATGTGCCGGATGTGGTCCTCATACCCCTGAGGGTACCTATAGTAACTGGAGCAGTCTTAATTCGACTTCAATTTATTATGGACTATATTTAGTGCATTGTGATGAATCATCCTCGCAGCATTCATAGTCCAGCGAGGAAATTAAGACTCAATCACTCCTTCTAAGTGCCCAGATACCTGCATACCCAATTTTCTGGTTGAATTAAGCAGCACAATCTTATCTGGGAGAGATAATTTTAATACTTCTCTTTTAAAGGTGCTTTTAGATTTGCATTAATTTCAGCCCAAAGTGCCCTCAAGAAGCTCACGGTTTTATGCTGGCAACATGCACCTTGTGTCTTACCTCCTCCCATTCTGCACTGCATACATTCCTGTCATAAAAGCCAGGGGCGGACAGGATCGTACCACACCTGAGAAGGACATCGCGAGAGATGTTATTTTCCGCATAATCATGAAGGTAACGACGTTTAAGTATGATGTAATCATATTTAATTCTCAAGTTGTGCTGTTAAGATGTGTTTTGGTGTATTACTGATATATTTTTGTGCGTGGGACGCAGCCGTAGGAAGACGTAACCCCCCGTTCCACAAGAATGGACTCGCCCTACCACTGCCATGTTGGATGGAACTGACTGCGGGCGCTAAGGCAGCCGGAGTTCCCAGGAAACTTTTTGGCGTTTTCCGCTCCAATTTTGACCCCCTTTCGCACAAAATCCGGATCTGGCGTCTTCTTCTTCGACACTTTTGGCATCACAGCCGTGCGACCATCCCGTGAAAGTCTGACTCAAGGAAGGGGGAAATCGGACGGAGGAAGGCCACGGATGACCCGGGGATTGTTTATGGATCTTTTCGGACTCCGTTTACCTTCTTAGAGTAAACGTTATCGCTCGGTTCACAATGAGCGGACTTCATCCGCAACGGCAAACAAATGTCGGTTCCATACTACTGACGCCTCAAGAGAACGACTACCTTTTTAACCACCTTGGCAGGAAATGCATCGTAAGTTCACGTCAGCCTTTCTAGTTCACCCTTTGATAACTTGTCTTCCTGTTTAACGACGCTCGTTTGAAGTGAGCCTTTTCCCCTTTTTTTGTCCTATTGGTGGTGAGGAGGGTTCGTTTGTTTTGACAGCCGAGGCAACGAGAGTTCGGCGAGCGGGGACGTCGAATTTCGCTCGGGACGCTCACAGTCGACCAACATTGAGTTGTAATCCATTTTATTAGGCCTCGACGCGTCAAGGTTGACGATTGACACACCTGAAGTCACCCAGGAAATGTTGCTATCCGACTTGGACCCGCACCTCCGCCTCAACTGAGCCGCCGTGGCGTTAGTGGCGTTAGCCCCGTCGTCAGTTAGCTGCTAAATCAATCAACAGCTTGCAAAAAAAAGGACTTTTTTCGCCGTTATTATATAACGTTATCCGAACCTGGGTTGTTTTCGGGAAGTGTGTCCACTGAAGGAATGTGCCGACAAGGCTTGGCAGGGGACAGCGCTGACTAGTGAGAACTCATCGGGGTTGTTTTTTTTTCCCCCCCACCATACTTCGTCAGTCCCCAAAATTTGAAGAGTCCTGCCTTACCAGTCTGACTGCAGTGAAATGTCACTATTCTAAAATTAGAATAAAAGTCATCACTCTCGTCTCTACTTTTCTATGAGCAAATAAAACACCATGCATTTATCCAGTTTTTCTCCCACTCCTTTAAAGTATTGATAAAGTAGCCGATACTCTGTGTCTGCCCCGATACTATGACATCGGTACCACCTTGACCAGCCTGATATTAAACTTCGGGGCAGGTGGGTCAAGAGACACGTCAGCCTCGTGGAGAAGCAGTCAAGCTTAAAATTTCAATTTATTGTCTGTAATGTGGATAATGATCTCCACTGAGACGCCGAGTATGAAATTTCTTTCAGCATATCTGAAATGACAATACATGGAAGTGAATGTTCAAATATCAGTAATGGCGACTCGTTACTCTAAAAAGTGTTCAATTTTCGTCACAGTTGCAAAAGTGTCATGACATTATCCACTATCAGTACTTTGTTTTGATGAGTTCTGAAATGTGAGTACATTGTATTCAGTGTGAAAAAAACATTTATATCAGTATTTATTCTCTCGTTGTGGAATCCGGGCCTCATTTAGTTGAACACAAAGATGGCGTTCTGTTCGATCAGCCACACGATTGTGTTGTTTCCTCAAAGTATTAATTGATTCCTGAAAGTAAAGTGCACGATGATTGGGGAAGTGTTTTTTTTTTTTTTTTGGTCTCACCTGACAGCGAAAAGCTACCTGTGCTCTATTTCCTGCCTCGTGAGTCTTGACGGACGTGTTTGTGCTTAACCCACATGCCGCTCGCTTTGTCTTCTTCCCTTTTCACAAGTTCTCTTGGGTTGTGCCGTAGGTTGACGTAGGCGCGCTCAGAAACGCAGCGGCGACATTCCTCCGGCGCTCTCTGCTGATCGTGTCACTCGGCGTGAGACGAAGGAATTTTGGGAGCATTCCTCAAAATCGCACTCGATCTTTGTATGCAGGGGGGGGGCGGGGGAGTATTTGTGTGTGTCTCTCCTTCACCATCAAATTCAAATGTGCAGCGGTGATTTAATGGCCGTCTTGTGTCTTGCAACGTTGATTTGCATTCCTGGTCGACTGCGCAAAATGGGTCAGAGGTGGTTTGATTGCTTTGTCAGTGCAGCACAAAAAGAGGAACAAGATTTCACGACCGCTTTGACTCATGCACGTGCAGAGATGCTCATTGGTATTCCCTCGGCTTTCGCCATCAGTTGGGGAAAAAAAAGGGGGGGGGGCATGGGTCCAATCTATGCTGTGTGTGAGTGTGTGTGTGCACAGACTGCCCGATCAGCATCCTACAGGAAGTCCCGTGGTCAGACCCCCTTTGGTGATTTGTGCTGGAGAAGTGCAACATGATTCCACTCAATATCGGCCCATCTATGTTCTTCCTGCCTGCATTTTAAAAAAAAATCTAATTTTAAACTGCAGCTATTATCTTTTTTTTTCTCCTTCCTGCACAAATGAGGTCGAGCGCCTTGTCCTGGAGGACGACCGAAATGAAAATGGCTTGAGCGAAAGAAGTCGGCGAGCGTGCATAGCTTCACTTCCTGCTATCTTTTGACCCTGTCAGGAACTATCAGCACTCCATGGGCCTCGTGCTCTTCAGCCCGTACGTCACCCCCCCCCCCAAAAAAAAAGTCTTAAAATAGCGTCCTCGTTACGCTCTTGAAAAGAAAATCTGATTTAACGATGTCATGTTCAGGAATTGCCACAGAATGAGGCGCTTGCTAGCTTAGCCGATGCGCTAGCACCGGCCGTGATGTCACGTCTGCGCCGCTTTAGCTTCGTTTCGTTTGCGAGTGCACACGTGGACGCCGTCCTGTACTTTAGCTCCGATGTTGTGGCAGTGCGTCAAAAATGAGATCATGAGTGAGACTTTGTCGTCACTTCTGTCAATATTTGACGAAAAACATGACTCTTGTGTTTGTGTTCCTAACAAGCTTCCCCGTCACGAGACAAAATGACACCCGAGGGCCTCTGTGGAGGAAAAAGCCTCCCAGCCTCGACCCGCGCGGCCCAAATTTGAGACAATGTCGCGAATCGGAACGAAAATAGGCCCCAACGGCCGACCTTTACGTCCCTGATGCTTTCATCATTAATAGCCGGGAAGCTGCCCCCCACCCCCACATGGCGCCGGGAACCCCCCTCGGCAACCTGTAAAACCAACACGGCGCCTGATCACCGTCTGGAAGTGTGCGTTGCCCATCTGTGCTTGCATGCACACTTTTAAAGAAGGAAGGATTTCTTTGTTAACTGATCCTGAGGGGGAAGCGTCACTTTTATTAATGCCTATAAAGAAGTTTGAGAGTTCACGAGCAGCTTCCTGATCTGAGCGTTAATCCGATCTTGTGCGCAGCGCCCCGAGGAGATGTTAACACCTAAAGGCAGTTGCTATAAAACTTTTTCCACCAAAGTTCCACCCCAAAAATGTACTTAGCTGTATTTCTAAGCCACTTTAACATAATGCACAGTTTGAGTGATTCTGTTGCTGACCAGTAGAGGGAGCCCCCACACTTTTGAGAACAACTTAAGGAAAATGAAAGGGCGTACTTCAATTTATTTTTTTTTTTCCGATGTGCTGTATCAGCGCTTTCGGCTGACTCTGCTGCCGTGTCCCTTCCCCTGTCCTAGACGTTGTCCTCGGCGGTGGTCCAGGTCTTCCTGGCAGACCGGAACGCCACCTGGTCCAAGAGATGTTGCGGCGTGGCCTGTCTGATCAAGGACAACCCGCAGCGGTCTTACTTCATCCGAGTCTTTGACATCAAGGTAACGCGGCATCGCGACGCGGTCGACCAGTGCGCGTCCGCTCGGACCCACATCCGAGACCTCTCATGTGTTTTTTTTTTTTTTGGTTTTGTTTTGTTTTTTGTCACAGGACGGTAAGATGCTGTTCGAACAGGAGCTGTACAACAACTTTAGCATAAATCCCTCCAGACCATTCTTCATCTCGTTTGCTGGAGACGTGAGTTGACAGTTTTTTTGTTTTTTTTTTTCCTTTCTGCGTTTGCATCTTACTGACAAAAATGCAACGACAAAAACCTGGT
>NW_017805500.1:571709-577696 GCF_001891065.2 Hippocampus comes | reverse complement strand
CTTCCTGCCTGCATTTAAAAAAAAAAAAATCTAAATTTAAACTGCAGCTATTATCTTTTTTTTTCTCCTTCCTGCACAAATGAGGTCGAGCGCCTTGTCCTGGAGGACGACCGAAATGAAAATGGCTTGAGCGAAAGAAGTCGGCGAGCGTGCGTAGCTTCACTTCCTGCTATCTTTTGACCCTGTCAGGAACTATCAGCACTCCATGGGCGATGAAACCTCGGGCTCTTCAGCCCTGACGTCACCCCCCCCCCCAAAAAAAAAGTCTTAAAATAGCGTCCTCGTTACGCTCTTGAAAAGAAAATCTGATTTAACGATGTCATGTTCAGGAATTGCCACAGAATGAGGCGCTTGCTAGCTTAGCCGATGCGCTAGCACCGGCCGTGATGTCACGTCTGCGCCGCTTTAGCTTCGTTTCGTTTGCGAGTGCACACGTGGACGCCGTCCTGTACTTTAGCTCCGATGTTGTGGCAGTGCGTCAAAAATGAGATCATGAGTGAGACTTTGTCGTCACTTCTGTCAATATTTGACGAAAAACATGACTCTTGTGTTTGTGTTCCTAACAAGCTTCCCCGTCACGAGACAAAATGACACCCGAGGGCCTCTGTGGAGGAAAAAGCCTCCCAGCCTCGACCCGCGCGGCCCAAATTTGAGACAATGTCGCGAATCGGAACGAAAATAGGCCCCAACGGCCGACCTTTACGTCCCTGATGCTTTCATCATTAATAGCCGGGAAGCTGCCCCCCACCCCCACATGGCGCCGGGAACCCCCCTCGGCAACCTGTAAAACCAACACGGCGCCTGATCACCGTCTGGAAGTGTGCGTTGCCCATCTGTGCTTGCATGCACACTTTTAAAGAAGGAAGGATTTCTTTGTTAACTGATCCTGAGGGGGAAGCGTCACTTTTATTAATGCCTATAAAGAAGTTTGAGAGTTCACGAGCAGCTTCCTGATCTGAGCGTTAATCCGATCTTGTGCGCAGCGCCCCGAGGAGATGTTAACACCTAAAGGCAGTTGCTATAAAACTTTTTCCACCAAAGTTCCACCCCAAAAATGTACTTAGCTGTATTTCTAAGCCACTTTAACATAATGCACAGTTTGAGTGATTCTGTTGCTGACCAGTAGAGGGAGCCCCCACACTTTTGAGAACAACTTAAGGAAAATGAAAGGGCGTACTTCAATTTATTTTTTTTTTTCCGATGTGCTGTATCAGCGCTTTCGGCTGACTCTGCTGCCGTGTCCCTTCCCCTGTCCTAGACGTTGTCCTCGGCGGTGGTCCAGGTCTTCCTGGCAGACCGGAACGCCACCTGGTCCAAGAGATGTTGCGGCGTGGCCTGTCTGATCAAGGACAACCCGCAGCGGTCTTACTTCATCCGAGTCTTTGACATCAAGGTAACGCGGCATCGCGACGCGGTCGACCAGTGCGCATCCGCTCGGACCCACATCCGCGACCTCTCATGTGTTTTTTTTTTTTTTTGGTTTTGTTTTGTTTTTTTGTCACAGGACGGTAAGATGCTGTTCGAACAGGAGCTGTACAACAACTTTAGCATAAATCCCTCCAGACCATTCTTCATCTCGTTTGCTGGAGACGTGAGTTGACAGTTTTTTTGTTTTTTTTTTTCCTTTCTGCGTTTGCATCTTACTGACAAAAATGCAACGACAAAAACCTGGTTTTGTGTCTTAGTTAGAAATGGAGTCGTATGTATCGGTTCTATAGAGGGTCGCCCAAAATCACGATAAATGTTCAGATGTGAGGCCATCGCCATTTGAGAGCTTACGCTTGGCAGTTTTTGCCTCACATCGTCCAAATAATACCCGAAAAAAAAATACAAAAATCCTGTAGTCAAAAAAAAAGAAAAAAGCCTGAGATGATTGTGAAAGGTCTGAAGCGAAGACCCCCCCCCCCCCCCGCAGACTTTCTTTTTTTATTTTTTATCTATGATTTGTGTTGGTGGATGCAGCAGACCATGAGGTATGCGGCACAGTAAATTGTGGTGATAAGAGACTCATCACTGTGTACACATCGGCAAAATCATTTTCGTACAAAGAATACACTCATTGACCTGTGTGTGATTTAAAATGATTTTTTTTTTTTTTTTTTTTTTTTTTTTTTTGTGCTCATTCTAACGCCCCCCTTCCCCTAATTCTGCAGTCGAGCCAAGTGGGCCTGAACTTTGCCAGCGAGGAGGAGGCCAAGCGTTTCCGAGGTCACCTGTCAGAGCTGTTGGGCAAAAGGCAAAGGAAAACTGGTACTGATCTTCCTTTTGTTGCCACCGCCGATGTTGACGTCGAAACGTGTCGTCGGAATCGACGCAATGATCACCATCTTCAGTCTGCTAAAATGGACATCTTGTATTTTACGCATACGGCGCCGAGTTGGAAAACAGTGAAAGTGGCAAATTGTAATGCCGTGTCCGTCCCGAGGGGGGCACTATAGACCAAATGCAACCGCAAGCGTTGTCATCGAATGAAAATGGTGGTTCTGTTATTCTCTTTTAAACCGCCCTGACAATAACAAGTACATCTTTCATGAAACATGACGAGAATTTTGTTTTTTATTTTTTTGTTTGGCAACTTCATTGCTCAGGTTTGATGAACGATGTCTTTCTTTTAAACCTTCAGCCGGTTCCTCCGCTTTCCTCTTCAAGCTTTCTGCCTCGGGTGCGCACACTTTGCTCACGAGGCCCCCCCCCTCCACCCCCACCCTCTGTTGAGAACTCGCACTGGAATCCTTTCATCCAGTTCTCTGGACTTTTCCCACACTTTCCATCGGACGTGTCGCTGTGATCACAACCGTGCGCTTCACTAACTCTCCCGACCGACTTCGCCAAGCCTTTCGCTTTCGCAAGCTCCCCTTCTTGTCCGCCCGCCTCTCGCCCGGGCGGCACTTAGCGCAGCGTTTATAACCGTTTCGTTTTGTCTGTGTTCACAGAGAAGAGACGCGAGCCTCCAAATGGTACGTTGTCCACCATTTCCTGTCCTTGCATTTATTTTTGTCCCTCGCCGCTGTAATTATCATCTTGCCCATCCCTTGACGTTCTCCTGACCTTTGTCGCGTTTTCATAAGCGGGGGGGGGGGTTTAATCCGAGATTAGGCACGCAGGAGGGAGTTATGTAAAACCGGGCGCTAAATCCTCGAATAATATGGCGGGATTAGAGCCGCCGAGCGTGTGCGGTTTGACGGGACAGGGAGGGGGAAAACCGGTGAAAGTGGGCGGAGCAAGGGCAGCGCACCAGCCAATCCGAGCGCGGTGATCTTAGCAGTGTGTCCTGCTGCGATGGAAAATTGGTTGGAAAAGGCGCCCAGATGCGCGCAAGGAGTAGAGCTGGCCTGATGCGGGGCTCGTCCAAACAAGTGTTGGAAGGATGCGCGTCCCAGTCCACTCTTGCAGATGTCCGATGAGGGTATTAAGGTCGAAATCCAAGTTGGGTTCCTACGCCGGCGCGCTTTGGCTCTTGGTCTTTTGAAAACCTTTTTTAGAACCTTTCTTGACCCCGAGACAGCGGGAATTTCTTTTCTCCGGAGGCGGTCCTCACCTGGATACGATGCGTCCGCCAGAAGCCATTCCTCATTTCCGTCTTGAGTAAACGCCGTTTCCTCCAGGATCCCCTTCGCAGACATGATGTTCTGCACCACCTTCCTGTCGGCTCCCTCGGACGAGCGCGTTTGTGAAAGAGGCGGCGGGGGCTTGGGCCCGGCGGGCTGCTTGTCCACCTTGCACTGCTTGGTCCTCCCCCAGGACGAACTGTACCCGAATTTCGCCGAGCCCTCCGCCGCACAAGTGCGAGCTCGCGGCTTTATCGGCGACGCGCTGCCGGACGTCGGGGCGGGCGCGTGCCGCGACGGGGACGGCGGGGGGATTTGGGACAGGGTGAGGAGGAGACGCAGTCGCTCCGTTTCGCCTTTACCGAGCAAAACGCCCAAAAGTCCTTGTAGTGACAAAGGTATGTGGCGCGCAGGCCTTCCACTTTGGCGTCGAGCTGATCCGGTTTGTCGAAACTTGCCATAGATAGCCAAACGCCGCTCTAAAGTCAACTGGCAAGCCACGGACGGGCAAGGGAATTGACCCGCTCCCCCACCCAAAAAAAAATAAACTAACGCCGCTTCTCAATGTCGTCTTCAGGCCCGGCACTGCCCATGGCCACCGTGGACATCAAAAACCCCGAGATCAGCACGGGCCACCGTTTTCACAGCAACTCTCAGATGAACAACATCATGCACTCCACGTTCAGGAAGGAGAAGAAGAACAAAGGCAAGAAGAAGCGGCTGACCAAGGCCGACATCGGCACGCCGAGCAACTTCCAGTGAGTGGCCGGCCTCGGTTTGTCGGATTGAATTTGACACTGCGCGACGAGGCCGACGTCAAGCGAAGGTCAAACGCGCCGTGCTTTTGTTGACTCGCGCCTCTCTGCTTTGGCACAGGCACATCGGGCACGTAGGATGGGATCCAAACACAGGCTTTGACGTAAGTGAAGTGAAGCATCGGCTCCAAAAATATTAATCTCCGCCATCATGTGGCCAGTGTGGTTACACAAGAAGATTTTGTGAGGGGAGCGCAACCTGTGCTTGCATCATCCTTGGACTTGTTCCCAAAAAGCACCCCCCGCCCATTGTATGAGGTTACGCAAGGCCAGGCTGAATTCAGAAGTCACCGCTTTAATGGCCTTGAAAATGGAATGGATGATGTCATTCAAGTGAATTGTTCCCATCTTCTGCTTTCAATAAGTGGATTGGCCCTGTAGTAATATTTATATGGATCGTAGGCTACAATTATGACCACTAGATGGCGGCAGCGAACTTCAAACCAAGCGGCAGGAAGTGAGCCGTCCTTCCCAAAAAAAAAAAAAAGAGCCCAATTAGAAGTTTAATGTGAAACTGACATGGATTGAATCAAAGTGCAGAAGCTCTGAAAGTATTTTAGCTTCATGCTAACATACAATGCAAAACGCCATTAGACAGGCCCACGAAACTAGCGTCACAATCAACCCAACACTCGTTCTGCTTCGTCCGCACAGTTGAACAACTTGGATCCCGAGCTGAAGAACCTCTTTGACATGTGCGGCATCTCCGAGGCGCAGCTGAAGGACAAAGAGACCTCCAAGGTCATCTATGACTTCATCGAGAAGAAGGGAGGCGTGGAAGCGGTCAAAAATGAGCTGCGGCGACAAGGTGAGCCAGAGGATACTGAAAACGATACACGAGACAAATATCGGCGCAGGGTTTGTCATGAAAAGCTGTGGCAAAAAAAAATTGAATAGCACAAATGTAAAAGCAGACATCTCCTTTTTGGGGGGGGGTGAATAGAGTGCAATTATTTCTGGTTCAGCTCACAACAAGCAATTTTTTTCCCAAGAGGTCGTTTGTCACGTAATGGCAAATCCAAGATAATCCGTTTGGTTCAAAAACAGACAAGTCAAAAAATTTCACACAGAGATGCAATTACACCTAAAATGGTTTTAAGTGCTCCACTTTGTGAAGTGGTTGCTGGTTTTCCCGTCGGCCTGAAAAAACCCACACAAAGCGTTCGTCCCCTCCAGTCGTACCTCCAAAACCAAGATGTTCCCTTTGACAACAGGCATGTATCGTCGTCGAGCCGACTGTGAGAACTGGGCGAGAATATCGGAAAGACCGTATTAAGTAGGCTTTGGGCGAGGAGTGGGTCCACGCAAGCACGTATCGAGAAGCAAGCATTCACGCCGACATCTGTTGACAATTTGGAGTCTTCAATGAAACAAACATGGAACTGTAAATGCCTCACTTTGCTCGTTTCCACCTCAGGGGGAGGGGGGGAAGGAAGCGGCAGTAAATCAGGCCAAAATCCACGTCAGTGGGTTTGTTTGTTTTTTTTTTCCTGTTTGTTTTTTCCTCCGGAAGCTAGACCACCCGTATAAAAGCCACCTATCTAATAAATGGCTCCAATAAAACGTTTGTTTCCTCTCTGCAGCTCCCCCGCCCCCTCCATCCAGAGGGGGCCCTCCTCCCCCT